>NC_135502.1:61704521-61770630 GCF_052857255.1 Amblyomma americanum
CTAACATTATTACGTGTGCAAGCATCGACAAAGTATTAATAGTTGCTTAGAGATAAAATCATTTTAGTAACGAAAAAAATCTACACCTGGCTCTTTTCTTGAAGATTAATGCGGATGTTTCACATATGCGATGTCATCTGACGATTGGAAAGAGCGGTAGCAGCCCACGAAGTCGGTTTCAGGAAAGATGCCCTTGGCCGAAAACATCAGTAGAGCAGGGAGCTTGTGTCCCATATGCACAAAAATAAGTATGTTTAGTGAGATCTAAAAATCGGTGTTTATTGGGGGGTAAACTGGTTCGGATGGTGTGGTATGCTTTTGAGGAAGACGATGCTTACTTGTTGTGTGCTTACTGTCGAGGTTGTTATGCGGTAAGCAGGGTGGGCGCTCTCGACATAGTAGTTGGTGCGTTCACGCGATTCAGATAATTCGGTCGATTTGGTGAGTAAAGCTACATATCGCCTTCATTCATCGCCTCTGAAAGAAAGCGAGAAGGCTGGAAGATTTTTTTTTGGAAATGCTGATATTGTTGCCTCTAGCCCTTGCAAACAGAAGGGTCTGGAGAACAGACATCGGTGGCAGTCGCATTTTATATGCAAACAAACAAACAGCAGGGAAAAGACACGTAAGAAGATGCCCTCCTTACCCTGATTCCCAAAGATAGCGTCTTTCTGTTATCATCGGCTACAAAGAGGGCTCGAGTATGGCTTTTTAACGTGCCAGAGATAAGCGTAGGTTATAAGACTGCCGTAATGAATTGCTCCAGTTTAAGTTTCCTTGCCTGGGATTTGTGTACATATTAAAAAAAATACCCAGCGATTCTAAAGCGCATAGACAAAACTTTTTCGGAGCACTGTAAATTTTGTGAGATGCGGGCAGACGTATATCATATGGTAAGGGCCTGCCAGAAAAATCTGCAAATAAAGAGAGTAACTCAGCCAACGATAGAGGGCTGGGAGGTGACCTTGTCCAGCTGCTGGGACCTGGAGTCCCAGATGGCTCTGGTACAAAGAGCGGGGGCTGCGGGTATGCCGCCAATGGTGTCTCGGAATGAGGACTACCACCCAGGGCAAGGGAGTGGTGAAACCCTCCACTCTCCTTTAAAACCCACCCCAGTGCATTTAATAAAGTTTTACCAACACCACCAAAGAGACCCCTTGCATTTCACTTAATCCTGTTAAAAAAATCCTCAGCTGGGATTAGACCCGCACCGTCGTACTAAGACGATGAAGACCATAGCTACGCCAGCATCGATACACACTTCCGAACGCTCTTGTGAGTGAAAGAATAAACAGTGAATGTATCGTTCGACTGAAGTAGACATCGCACGCCAGATGGGTAGGCCAGGAGAACCCAAGCTGTTTATTAGCTTACGATTTGCGGCTCCGCCTGCAGCGAGGGAAACGGAAAGGAAAGTGAGCGTTGGCTGGTTATCGGCACGCTTGCCCGATATGCAAACCTTACCCAGAGTAGACTCTGATGCAGCCGCATTATGCTCTCGATCCTCTCCTCAGAGAGAATAATATGATGAAGATGATGATGAAGGTGATGATGAATTTTTACGGCGCAAGGGCATCTGCGGCCAAAAAAGCGCCATGGCACTCGGGTTTTTCATTTGCTCAAGGTGGGGTCTGAGACCCATTTCCCAAGCACTTCACCTTGAGTAAGCAGGCTACCAGACCAAGGGAAGCTTGTACCCATTGTATCACCGGTGGGTACCCGGCGGCACTGGGGATCGAACCCCGCACCTCCCGCATGCGAGCCGCATGCTCAAACGACTCGGTTACCACTGCGATAAACGGAATAAACGGAGAGGAGCACACTGTGAGAGAGGAGAGGCTGCCGTTTACGCGAAAAGTAGATTGGGGCCAACTTGATTGGTACCTGAGAGAGAGAGGAAAGGGCTAGCGAATAATCGTTCCATCCCTTGTGGTCCCATAAATGGTTAGTGTCCCGCTCTGCACAGGCCACAAAATGGCCGACTACAAGGACTGGCTAATCAAAGCTTAGTCTGTGCGTTAGCAGTTAACCGCAACCTCCGCCAAAAACTTGCGTCTACTGTTCCAGCAGCACTGGCGCTTCAGTTGCATAATCGCCGTTAAACAATGGGGCGCTGTTTATCGGGGTATCTACATACTGACTTTTTTTGCCCTTGTGCGTTCACAAAATTCGCAATGTATTCCAATGTTTCCAGTATTTCTCTGCATTTGTCATGACTAAGCTGTTTCCTCGTCATACTGTCATGTGGGGCGTAATGGGGCTTTTTCAAGCCGCCGCATGCGGCTTTTACCCTTACGTCCGCTCTCATTCTGTATTCTGTGGAAAGAGAGAAATAAAGATTATTATTATTATTATTATTATTATTATTATTATTATTATTATTATTATTATTATTATTATTATTATTATTATTATTATTATTATTATTATTATTATTATTATTATTATTAATTCAACACTAGTGGTGTCCCGAGTGGCGTGCTATTGTTGGTTTGCTGTACGGTCCACCATGTGCTTAGTGCGCCAAGTAGGTAGCTGTGGTTCGACTTGATTGAGAGCACTGGTGTGACTTTGATTAATAACGCTTTCCAATAGGCACTGTAGACACTCCTCAACGACACGTCAACCGCGCGATAGAGTAGGTAACTCCCCAATCGGTCGGAAAGCCGGAGAACTTGCTGCACTCTTGCCCCGGGCTTCCCTGTGCATTATGAGCTTGCTATACTCCAGGAGGCCGTTGCGAGGCACGAAGCTTTCAGAGAAGCGCCGAAGCGTGCACTAAGCATTATTGTTTTGTATCCGTCGAGATCGCTTTTAGTTAACACAGCGTCGGGAAAAGACGGCGGCTTTGCCATGAGCTAAAAAAAAAGAGCACTGAATTAAATTGGCATGAGAAAAGTGCGTGAAGAGAGCGGGGAATCCTGTCTTTATTTTTGAAAGGCCATCAAAGCGTGTGTTCCTTAACTTCCCTCAAACTCACGCGCACACGTACAGGCGTGCACAATACACCATGGCCGGTAAGGCGACATCAGTTACATCGACAGAGGTCGATGAAGTACACATTGGCGCATTGGCGACGCAACGACGACATGCTTGAGTAGCTTACTTGTTTGTTGCATTTCTAAAAAAAATCTTCAACACAGCCTTTGCTGTCACTGTATTGTTAGTCGTAGAACAGAAGCCAGACTGAAAAGACATGCACAACTCAGTAATCCTCCCATTCATGAGCAAGAAAATAATCCCTTCCTTTTACGCGATAAGTGTAGTGCGTACGCCGATGAATTACGAAACCATGGTTCGAAACGCTGGCTTGTTCATTGCATCGCTACATCACACTTTGAGAAACAAGGAAAATACGGAAAAAAAGCCTCCCTTCACGGTTATTGATGCGCATGACCTTCTTTCGCTTTATTTCTTTATCACCAGCCTTGGGCGCGTAAAGCACTTCATTTTATATTCGCCGTCATTCCTTTTCTAAGAACCCCGCGGGAGAAATGACAGTTCGCGTTTTTCTTGGCGTTTTCTTAGCCCCCGCTTCTCTTTGGTGATCTGTCCGCTTCACTGAAGTCTTCTGACTAGGAGGCAGAAATAAGAAATAAAATCCTGAGGTGACGGCAGAAACGAGCTCCCGGCCTTCAGAGTTCCGACAGTGCTGACTGATGCGCCTTTTTATCGGCCCGCTGCACTCGGGCGTGAAGGTATGATTAATAAAGGCCGATAAACAGCTCTTCTTCCATGTCTCACACGAACGCGTTATTAACAGCGTCGAAAAAAAAAAGCAAGACAAGAGGAGGCACGACGCCTGACAGCAACTTTCTCGAAAGTTGAAGACGTGTTAAATGTGCGCAGGGAAGAGAATGTTCTTAATAATGAAGCCAAACAGATTCTGACGTATTGCTATCGCTCCTTGTATTTGTGGAGGTTGCGTTTCGCTTTAGGTACCTTATTTAAACGCCTCATCATGACAGCATCGAGAAAACCCGAGCAAGCTACGAGTCGAAAAGCACAGCATAAAAGTATTCGAAGAATGTTAATATATTAGTCGCTTTATTGATAATGCGAGGTTTCTTACCGCTTTAGCCTTCTTCGTGATCGATTTTATTATGGGAAAACGGGAAGTGCGAAAAAGTGTTCGGGGTGCCATTTATTCGGCGAACTCAAAGTCGAGAGCAGGGCGGCGGCGAAGTTTGAATACTGCTGACGTCTTATTACTGAGGCAATGATTTGCAAAGAAAAAATGTCGAACACGTTTTTTTTTTTTCACTCCTGAAAAGCTATCAATTCTCCATATATTTCCTGCTTTAGTTTGTTTATAATCGTCTTTGAAACTGTAGGTTCATTTTGAAGGACTTAAAGGAAATAGTTGGAGGGATTTGTATGTACGGTTCTCTTCGAAGAAGAGGATTAACTAATTCTTTTACTAAAAAAACGAAATTTTTATATGGTCTACTTTACCGTCATAACGAATTCATTTTCTCTAAAGTGCATTTAGCCGGTCCGAGCCTTTGCTCTCTGATAGAACGCTTGTGTGCTTTATTTTTCGAAGCTTGGAAAAATTCCACCTTGGCGCAAGTAAATTCACACAGTCAAAACGAAAGAGACAAGGAGACAACGCACAGGCGCCAAGGTGGATTTTTTCCAAGCTTCAAAAAATCCTAAACCAACTAGCCCAGCAACATACCTTACTGTGTACTTTATAGCGCTGCGATTCTCCATTCTTCCCAACTTCATTTAGTACGATTGCGCAGACCTTGCGTTGACATCAAATCTATATTTTGATGTATCGCCAGAGGCGTGTATTAAACTCCACTGCCTGAACGCTGACATATATTTGGCACCTTACACTTAGCCCTCAGCTAGTCTTTTTTTTTGTTTATTTGCCATTGCACAAGCGAATGGCTTATTTAGCACCGTTAATATTAAAAATAAAATCAAGAACACAAGCACGGACTGCACTCATTTTACGCCTTCGTAGGCGGTGGTTTATATTTTGCAACATTTAAACAAGACCCTATACAACGTATTTCTGTTGCGCTTCGTAAACAAACTATTCGCGTTCTGTTTGTTTTTCTGGTATTTCGGTTTAGTTATCTTGTTAGTGGGCAATTCCTGTCATCGTCGAAGCTGCGCTGGACACGTCTTCGTTTGACGGTCTGTTATCCATAGCTTTGAGTGCGGTCTTGGTCTGCGTACAGCTTGCTCCAGTCCCAACTAGTTAGTTCTATTTCTTCGCAACACTGACTCTCCGATATGGAATTGTAGACTTAAAAATTAAGCATTGTCCAACGAATAGTTCGCTGAAGTGGTGAACATCTGGTTGGTACTGCCTTTTAATGCGAAAGGATTAGAAGGGACACGAAAGCGAAAACTGTCCGGAGCTATCGGCATCCGGGTACCTTTCGTTTCTCACCTCCGTCCCTCACCACGTGTGCGGTGGGAGACGCTGGAGTAAGAATGAGTGAGCAAAAATACCCGCCGCGGTGGCTCAGTTGTTAGGGCGCTCGGGTACTGAGCCGGAGTACCCGGGTTCGAACCTGGTAGCGGCGGCCGCGCTTCGATGAGGCGAAACGCGAAAGACACTCGTGTGCTGTGTAATGTCAGTGCACGTTAAAGATCCTCAGGTGATCGAAATTATTCCGGAACCCTACACTACGGCACATCTTTTTCTCTTTCTTCTTTCATTCTCACTTCTTTCTCTTCCTCGTGGCCTGGTTGAGGTGTCCACTGAGTAGTGAGACATTTAGTGCGTCATTTCCTTGCTTCAAAAACCACTGATTCTAATTTTTTGATGAGACATGAAAATGGCAGGGGGTGACTAAGACTGTAATTGCTATAAATTGCTCAGCAAAATTAAGCAACCCTAATAATGGGTAAGGAAATGTAAAGATCAAATATAATAACTCAGCAAATTTAACGAGAGGAAGAATGTCTCGGAAACATAAAAGAGAAGGAAAAAATTCCTCAGCCTTCAGAGGCAACTCCAATAACAAAAGATGAAATTGCAGAAGCGGAAATTGCGTGTGTTTGATTCATTGACGGTTTGACCACGATCAAAGTTCAACCGGTAGGAACGCGCTTTAAAAGATTCTTTCATGTGCCTATCATTATCATAAAAGAGAAGTCGAAAAATGAACGCTATCGCATATCCACCGCATCAATCGAATTGATCGGCGCCCAATTTTTCTTTACGATTTGGCATGTGCCTGTGAGGAACGGAACGGAGTTACACAACTGTAGGGTAGCAGTTCTGGTTTCAGGCAAGTAAAACCGGAGAGAAAATAACCGAACTACTGCAGGCGAGGAAATTTTGAAAAATTCTAGTCTAGACTTATCACTCTCGTTTAGAACAGGCAGCAGTTTTACTACACCTAAACCGGTAGTTCTTACATGTGCCGCATTGTGATACTTGATTGTAAAAATCACTGCTTCCGAACACATCCGTGTAATCATTACCCGCCGGCTACTGCATACAAAAATGGCATCGTTATATGTTAAAACTTAAACCACGTACTACGAAAACAAAAAAACAACAAGCTAATATATTTTCTTGTTAAATGCTCCGTCATCAAGGTCTAAGGGCTCTATGACGTACAAAATCCTATTTTTTCCGAATCGCTAAGAGGTGTAATATTTTACCTGCTGTTAATTACAACACGCAGATTAATTGTCTCTTGTACTATTCGTTTATTCGAACGAAAAAAGCATACGCTGCGAAACTGTATAGCTGAGTGGAGTGTGCTGGATCGAACGCAGTGAAGAGAGGAAAGCAACTTTGCTGGAGACCAGTGCAGGTTCTCTTGAAATAGATTCGTTGCACCACGGACTAAACCAATTACAGTTCACGAGGGGGCTTTTCAGTGGGAATTTCCTGAGCTTCTCAAAGTGGTGAAGAGAACAATGAAACTTGCACCCCCTGTCTGAAGGGCTTAGTGAACTTAGCTGAACTGTCTGCAACGCTTCTATTTAAGCGTGATAATTGGCGTTGTGGTGTGCGACGCTGACTTGGCGCACATGCAAGCCACATATATTTTTCCCATCACCACTATCTAAAGCTTGCAAAAAGTTAAGCGAATAGTTAAGAAGAACGCGCAGTAGTGAATTTTAATTGTCAAAATGTCCTGAACCGCCGCGGTGGCTGAGAGGTTATAGCACTCGTCTGCTGGCCTGAAAGGCGCGGGTTCGATCCCGGCCGCGGTGGTCGAATTTCGGTGGAGGCAAAATTCTAGATGCCCATGTGCTGTGCGATGTCAGTGCACGCTAAAGAACCCCAGGTGGTCGAAATTTCCGGAGTCCTTCACTACGGCGTCTCTCATAGCCTGAGTCGCTTTGGGACGTTAAACCCCCATAAACCAAACTAAACCATCAATGTCCTGACATACACCGGTACGTCGTCTCACTTCAAAGACACATCTGAACATATTTATAAAAACTTAACTGGACGAAAACGTCATATTTTGAAATACGTAAAGTGAAAGACGAAGAATTTGAAGAGAAAGGAAGCAGCGACAAAAGCCTGGACCTTGCGTAGATGGCATGCGCAGCATTCGCCGGTCGGTGGCTACAATCCTAATCAACATTTCAATCTCGTTTTCGTCTTGCGTTTGAACTTTTGTTTTTTCAGGTATTTCACTCCTCATTCCCACAGCACACACAAGCGGGCTGCTAACGTCCTGTTACGGTCATGCAAAATTTGAAGTCTGATGGAAACAAACTCTGTATCGAAGGCCTGGCTGTACGAGTATAATCTGTCAGCCTGCTCTTCCTTCTCAACCCTACATCTCCCATTTGATGTTTTCTTGCACTTTTGCTCTTGCCGGGGCTATGTAAAACGGGTGGCGTGGGCTTGCATGTTAGGTTTTCGTGCTAGTGTATATTGTCAAGCACCTGGTGCAAATCAGCGTCTAACGTGTGAGTTTTATTTAAATGCTACAGGAAGTAGCCGGCGCGTCTGTACCAGCCACTGCAAGCTTTCGAGTGGTGTAGGAAAAATAAAAAAAAGAATAATAACCACTCAAATCGATAAAATTTCTTGGATAAGCCTCGACATTAATTGAAGCGAAGCTTGCAAGCAGGAAACACGCTTTCCTTCTTGCTAGCTAGCTTATTTTACCAGCGGTTGCGAATGGCTGCGTAGTTTCTTATATCGTCATGACGAAGATGGATACTACTGTTTATATTGTAGCTGCACGGCAGATGTGAAAGAGAAAGAAGAGGCGGAGGGGAAGGGAATATTGGAGGTGTTCTTTTTTTCGTAAATGGGAGTAAGCCGCCGATCTTGGTAGGAGCTCCCCGAGCTGGAAGTATTTCCATGCCTGGGTTTATTATTCTTGCATCTTCTTCCTCTCAACTAGACGCCTTGGCTGTAAAACCTCGTGCGTATTTTTTGGTTCATAGGTGTAACACAACACAGAGAGAAAAATATTCGACTAATAACGTTTTATTTTCTACTCTTTGAGAACATTTTAATCCTCGAGGAAACGTTTTTATTTTTTTTAATAATAACTTATAGCTACCAGAATCAACTTTAAAAGGTCCAAGCATATACTGCTTCTTTATGAGTGGCTTTCTTTCACCTAGAACAAAGTTCCAAACATGCTAGATTTCTTGTATCTATAATCTATGGAATATATTTTTCGCTAAGTGCCTTGCCAAAGCTTGCAATGAGCCGCACTAAGTGGTGGTGATACACATTTTATTTATTAAAGATTTTGCGCCCGCTCAGCTGGGAGAGGCCCATTAGACCAGGGCTCCTACGGCCTGTTTGCTGCGGCCAGTGAACCAACTGTCTTTGGCCCTCTAGGTGTGAGCTGCACAGCTCCCACTGCTCATGTTTTGGGTACGGGATGCATAAGTCTAATTCCACTGCGGACGATCGCCACTCCATTAAGTAAAAGTTAATGTGAAATCATTAGACTATCGTGCTGTCGTCGCTATGGGACGTTAAAGCCCTGTAAGCCAAGCGCATAAACCAAACCTCTTCTACACTAGAAATTTGCTCACGAAATAGAGCAGCTTCAAATTTAAAAAAAAATGACGCTATGTGACAACGCCTACAACTGCCACAACGCGCATGCAGGAAGGCCATGCTTTAAAGCTTGATTGCATCAAGCAACACTGTACCTTATATAGCCCTAATTCTAGATTATTTGTAGTAGAGAGCTTGAAAATTGACCAATATGTGACTAATGGTGAATTCCAAACGCAGGCCCGGAGCGGTCTGCACGCTCTGTGACAGAGCGCCTGAATCCGGCGCAGAGTGCGCGACCTGAAATTGCGATTGGAGTACACTTGCTCTTGCCAGAGCATGTAGGGCGCCGCTAGCGCCGCTGAAATAGAACGTCACGCAAACTTCCGGTCGGATCCATCGATTTCGGCGGAGCAGTCCCGACTGCTCCACGGAGCAATCTCGGTTCGGCAACAGCTCCCTGTCTACGATTGGGAGACGCGATCCGTGCCTCAGATCTGCGTTTGGATTACAGTTGCTCCGAAAAGAGCAGGAAACGTTGCTCCAGAAGTGCTCCAACTCTTCGATTGGAAGTCACCATAATTCATCCAGTAAGTCTTACCTTGAGCGCCACTCCAAACTCGGCGTCTTGAGGAATAAGGTGTTTACGAGGAGTCTACGGTCTGCAAGATTTGACAATTTACAGCGAGTGCAAAACTTCCAATAGAAGTATGGCGGCCACATATAATTCAAACTAACACTATGGATGCCCAGTTTTCTAACACTCATACCTACTGAGATTGTTAGTTTTATTATAGACAAAAACAGAACTGACGTAATCCAGACTTCACGCCGCTGAAAGACGACGTCCATCTACAGACACGCTCCATGCGCGATAGGAGGGCGCAACTGTTCGGTGCCGTGACCTCGTGTTGCGGAACCTCGCGTTTCGAACGGCCGGACGACAGTCTTGTGAAATCATGGGAATTTACAGTTTACACCTTAAGGAAAGAGCATACAAAACTTAATTTGAGAAAAGCTGCGAAGGCTCAAGCTTCCTCGATAATGAACCAACATACTGTCCGTTCTTCAGAGGCAGCGTCCATAAAAGTGCGACGTGATTCGCCTATTTATACGGACTGCTTTATTCGGGTCTCCACTACGCAATCGTGTCTGACACGTGCGAACGCAGAGGGCCATCGCTTGAGCGAATCTGGCGCCATGAATGCGCACTGCGGATCCTTTTCATCGCCAGCAGGACGACATCCTGAATCGGTCGCCTCCATGTGATCCCTGTGCCTCCGTTTCTGTCGTGCTCGGACACACTTCAACGTACAACCCTGGCACCGCCATAGCGAACGGGGGCTTTATTACGGTCAGCGTGGGAGCGGCACAAAACGGTTCGAAACGTTATGTCAGCCGAAGCCGAGTCAACAGGACACTTCAAGAGGAGGTGGGCCTTCAATGCAAACAGGCGATCTCTAGAGGCTGGCCACAGCTTATTGATCCCCGTGTTGCGCAATCGTCGCACGCGCGGAGTCGGATTTATTAGAGCTGCCCTCGCTTTCGTCTCTCACGCTTAACCTTCCCAAGTCCCTACTTCTCCTTCCTTCGACTCCTCTTCTCAGCTTTCTCACGGGTAGAGGTACTCATCTCAGATCTCTCTACCCCCAGGCCTTCTACACCGATCATCCGTAATTAATTACTTAGTGCTCTCTGCTTCGCTGCCTCGACAATCCGTAAAATGCACTTCGGCGAACACGTTTGAATTTGAAGATTGGCGGCTGAACAAATTGTTGGTGCCGTCAACCGAAGGAGAACTGAATCCACTCCTCAAGCTGAAACGGGAGCCCACATCGGCTGAAACTGGAGGTCTTGTGCCAGTAGTGCTGAAACGGATTCGGGGCCCAAGCTTCATTGGAGGGCGTCGGGGTCGAAGTCTTCTGTATCGCTACCATCGGAGTGGGTCGTAGGGTGTATCTCTGTGTAGCACGTGATTCCTTGTGGTAACTCGTGCGGTGTAAAAAAATATTTCAGTCCTTCCAAGAGGTTCAACAAAAGGTGTCAGATTTTTTTTAGAACGAAATAGAAAGTTGACGTAAGCTACATATTTTTATTTGAGTTACTGTTTTCGATTAAACAAGTTATCACTGCATTGTAAGAGAACTGGGCTGCTTGGATTTAAAGAGAGACAGCTAATGATGACTAATTAGAAAGGTTAATTACATTCGTTCTTCATCGTTCAGTGGTTCTTGTATGTCTTCATTAACTGTGTCCGTGGAAGCACAAGAAATGTAGATTTCGTACTTCATTTTATCAAAGCAATAAAAAGCATGATGTTCGGCCAGAGCCATGCAACAAACGTTACTAAGCATGCGATGTCCCCGGTAATAGAACATGGGTCGGAAACGCTGCTACATGATTTGCAGCAACAGCAACGACCGATTCGCTCCTTCCCTCACCTGAATCAAAACCATATATCTGGGCAGAAGAAAGGGAACAGAAAACTTATTTAATTCGTTTTAGACTGGCAGATGGTTGACATCCTCTTCGGGCGGTGTCCTTAGCCGAGGACTCATCCGGCAGTCGCCATTCGTCAAAGTTTTACCTGCAATATTTTTAACGCGACAACGTTATGAAGCTCGCGTCGCTGAACAGCCGGCGTCGGTGGCGTTAAACACTGAAATATTTCATTGGTCGATAGGGTGAGGACGTCTCAGCCCCATGACTTCGTGCGGAAACTTCAAACATACAATACTCATGATAAACGTGGCGCCACGCGTGGAACAATTGTGGTCAAGAAATGACCCGTAATGCGAATTAAAGACCGCCGCATGTCTGAAATAGTTTAGCTTTAAAAAGAAGCGGCGGGATTCGACCACACAACCCTTCGGTACTCTACCGACCGGAGCACGCAACGCACGCTTTCACGGCTTGGGGAGTATATATGTACGTCGTGTGGTCTTTTACCTAAAGTGGTACCTTGCGAGTGGAAGTAAATGAGTTATGTGGGCAATTTGAGAGGACCACAGGCCACTACGGCGTCATACCACTGAGGCGGATTAAGTTTTCCCTCAATTTTTTTATCCGCCGGCTGACGCGGTAATGAAAATAGAAGAAAAAAATCAAATGGAACGAGAAAGCCGATATTTGCATTATATTAGTGGTTTTTGAGCAAAGACAATAACGCAGTAACTGTCTCGCTTCTTGGTGGGCATCTCAACAGCGCCGTGAGGGAAGAGAGGAAGGTTCGAATGAAAGAAGAGAGAGAGAAAGAGGTGCCGTAGAGGAGCGCTCCAGAATAATTTCTACCACCTGAAGTTCTTTAACGTGCACTGACATTGCACAAGCACACGGCGCCTTTTGTGTTTTCGCCTCCATAAAAACTCGGTCGCCGCCGCCGTTTCGAACCTGGGTACCCCAGCTCTGTAGCCGGGCGACCTAACCACTGAAACAACGCGGCGAGCCATTTCTCTGGTAGAAAAGGACAGTACGCTAAACGCTGTGAAACGTGTTTATCGATCTCAAGGCTTGTGGCATTTTTTTAAAAAAATTTCCTTTCAATCTCTCTAGCATGATCTCTCCTGTAACTCCATGAACTCCAGCTTGAACTCCATGTGCACCGCTGAACTTCAAAAAATCTTCTCGCTTAAAACAAAAAGGCTCCAATAAAAATCACTGAGGGAAGTTTCAATGAAACTAGCTATCAAATTGGCTGCATTTAAGTTTTTACTGCGAACGCCTCTGTACAAATTTTATGATTGAAAATGCGGCAGAACACACATTTCCCAAGTTCGACATTTTTTTCTGCAATGTATTGTGTTGTAATATATTTAATGACATAGTAGACATTATAGAGAAGCGCCGAAACGAATGATGTTGCTCACCAGTGTTGTGAAAAAGTATAAAAATATCAAAAACGGTGTTTCTTGGGGAGGAACAACGAATCAAGAAAACACGAAAACTTTGCACTAAAATATCTTTGGCCAGCGATAAAAAAGTACAATGTGTATTATCTCTAAATTACTTTCCAGCACAAAATTAAATATTTGATCTTTGTGAATTTTTCAGTGAGACCAACGTTTGCACTCCTCTGAGAAATTCAGAGGGCTGTCACATGACCAGGATTTTTTTCCCCAAAGTTATTAAGCGCAGTTACTTTAGCCGCTTCAGTAAAGAGCCCCGGACCTTATGGAAACGATAGCAGGGGGTCGAGCGCAAACTTTGGTACGTTTGGCATGGAATGACCATTTAGGTTTCTGCACGGGCCACAGCGTGCCCGCCTTTCTCTTCGCCGCTTTTTATATTCTGGTACCCGCGCGATCCGCGTTCGCCCCGTGGCGATGAAGATGGGATATTACCAGCATGTGCTGTACAGAACGCTGAAACATTCGCCGCGGCTGGAGGCCGCCGTCACCACCTCCGCCAACCATTCAGTGAAAGCCAAGCAATTGGTTACAAGCTGGTTACTAGCCGTGCTCATAGACGGCGCCACGGGACTTGTGTTCTCGTGCATTACGAAATGACTGGTAATGACAGCAACCCGCGCGGCGCTGTTGCCTAACTTATCAACTGCCACCAGGACAGCGCTTTCGCTTTTTTGGCTGCATGCAAAAGCTTTGGCTCCTTCGCGCCGTGCAATAGCTTCGTGCCGCGCAATAGCTTCGGCCACGAACAAGCGCTCGTCGACGCTTTCGCTGCACCGGCGGAAGCGCAGCACGTTGCACCAGGCGTACTGAAAGCTTCGCCGAAGCTTGTGTAGGCACGCCTTTATTATGTTCTCTGTTCCGGCTCCAAGGTCACCCTTGTCGCACCGACAGTCGGAGCTGAAAGCATTTCATGCTTAAAATGGATACTGGCACGCGAATTGTGTCACCGGGAGCACGGTCCTTATCAATTCTTTGCACTTGGGCACAAACTGCATCTGGTTTCCTTGTAACCTGGGAAAATAACTTCCCGAAACCACTTTTAGCAATAAATGTCCTGCATTTCCTCGTTCTCAGAGGTCTCTAAACCGTTAAATGCTGCAATGGTTCGCATATCATTTGGCATTGAGCAAACAAGGTGACGACTTAGGGAGTTCATTCTCTGTGCCTAACAGAAAAAGCATTTCTTTATGCTCCACCAACGCACACAATTTTGTATTAATCGACTGCTTTTTCTTAGCCTGTGTAATAAGAGAGACAGAGTATAATTAAGCCGATTTAATATACATGCTATCTGCTTATGATCTTTAAGCGAAGTCGACCATGAATTTTTGCTTTAATTCTTTCTTGTCCCTTGTCTTGGCTATGACTGAGCTCTCAATACGGGCCCGGGTAATAGCAAACGGCTGGAAACCTACACTTTGATTTTTAATCAACCTTTAAAGGCAGTTCCTGAACTCGGGTTATTCGTACCGGGAAAGTAATTGCACCCAGTTCCACCCAAGCTTCATCTCCGATCAATGATGCAGTGCGGAAGGAGAGAAACTCGAACACAGGTTCGCCAAGGCAGATTACACCAGGAGCGACGAAATAAAAATAAAAATTTAAACAGCGAATAAAAAATCATAAAAATATTTTCATCCTTCTGATTGCAAGAATGAAAGTTTCCTTTGAAGCTGTTGAAGTTTTCCTCTTTTGTCACTGATTTGTTTTTACGCTTTGCCTTTGTCTTTTCTGTAGGTGATATTTAGCTTTCATGATTGCGGGAACGGCTGAGGATCGTCATTTTAGGCGGTTCTAATATCGATCGTGTTCTAAAGGGGTGGTTGCCCAATGACGCTTTTGAGAAGGAAAATATTATTCCTCCACGTTCTCGATTATGGGGAGACAGGACTGTGACCTGTGGTTGGGCAAAGTCAACACACCTACTTCGTTCCTCGAGATGATTACTACATGCGAAGGAGAACCGGTACCGCAAAATTGAAGAACTCATTTATTGCACTGCACCGAAACATTATCTAGTGGCTAGTTATGTCTTGGGCTGCTTTAAATTACAGTCCCTGATCGGACTTACAGTATAAAATAAATAAAAATTGTAAATATTCTTCTTAAACTCCTTCTCATAGCTCTAAGCTCTAACAGACTTTGGACGGAAAGGTGTAGCCTTGGACATAATGAGCCTATTCGTATCAATAGCCCGCATTCTCGAAATTATAGCTTATGAAAGCAGATTGAGCAAGGGGGACTAAACACTATTACTTAGCCTGTCATGTAGGAAGCTTAATAAGCTCTTTGAGGGTGCCTTGTTTTTGCTTTATTTTATATTAATTTGCTTGACGGCGCAGTGCGTAAAACACTTGGGTGGTCGTTTGAGATTCCTGTGCACAGTGGAAGTGCAAGTATTTTATCATTATCAAGTATTTATTACTACTACCAGTCATTCGAGAGCAGTTTCTGCTGCAGTAATGAACAAATAAAACGGTTTAAATTATTTACTCTTTTTGCATTGAAGGTGACGAATGTGCCCCTTCATTACGACGTCGGTGCATGGCTGTTTTTCCATGGCCAGAAACGCTAATTTTTAGTCCACCGTGGTAGCTAAGGGGTTATGGTCCTCGGCTGCTGGCCCGAAAGACGCGGGTTCGATCCCGGCCGCGGCGCTCGAACTTCGATAAAGGCGAAATGCTAGAGGCCCGTGTGCTGTGCGATGTCAGTGCAAGTTAAAGAACCCCAGGTGGTCGAAATTTTCTGGAGCCTTCCTTAGTCTTTAGTCATAGCCTTAGTCGCTTTGGGACGTTAAACCCTATAAAACCCAAAACCAACTATGATGTTTCGCAGTTAGCACGTGAAGAGATAATGAAGGCATACTCCAGACTTCTCTCCAATGTCATGGAGGCAACTGTATCGCCAGCCTCTCCTATGGGAAGGTTAGTTCTCTCGAAGAACGGCTCCTATGGTCGACGTCGTCAGCGACCGTGTTTCGCACGAGCATCTTTCGGAAATTCCGGAATGTCTCGAAGCCTTCAATCATGACGGCGGACCACGACGAACGCGACAGATTCCTACGCGAGTAATTATCTCTGAAAACAATTGACCCGGCTTCTGTAAATATCAATTCGCTGCATCGAATCTCTAAAATGTATTCCTTTCCTCCGCTCTTTGTCGATCACGGAATAACTGGTCCCGCCGGTATTGTCAGCTATCACGAAGCGCTGGAGCGCGCCCCATCAGTGGGCACTTTAGTGAGCTTCTCGGAGTTTTAATTTACTGCGAGATTATATCAATTACAGCAGCTCTGTATACACATAATATATGTCTTTGTGCCAGGCAAAAACCATGTTAGGTTTTTTACACAATAGGGCGCTGCTGAAAAGAGTTACCGCGAAAAACTCAGATTGGCGAAAATGATTGAGTCTTGACCATTCTCGTAGGCAAGGTGCTCCAACGAAGCCTGCCTTACATATTACCTAAAAGGTTTTTTTGTAGAGGGGAACGAGTTTGAAGCGGCCTTTGCGTGATCATAATACCAGCGGTGGCTAACTTCAGTAAACATCTTAATCGTTCCATTCAGTACACTGGTTAACCTAATTAGATCACTTGAGCCCAAGGCCCAATTGTTTTGCGTCCGCGCGCTCTACTGCACGGAGGTGAAGTTTCTAGATTAAGATCGCTACTCGTTAATCTCCTCAAAACTGACTTCATGCGAAATAGTCATCAAGCGCTATTTATATATAATATGAATGAACTCCTGCGGACTAACAGAAAACATCCAGAGAAGGCAAATGCGTCTTGAGCTTTCCATGTTGCTATCATTAACCTTTCAACCCTAAGCAACTGCTCTCCGTGCTTTTAACAAGAATTCGAAAACAAGTAGGCGTTCCATGGGACTTTCTCGCTGCAAAAAAAGTAATAAGTCGCAGGATTTTATTCATACTCTACGTGTTAAGCCTACATGCTGTGCTGAGTGTCATCCGAATTGCGAACTCTGCGTTGCTACGCCACTTGCATTGCTACTGCTTTTTCGGGGTTTCTGATGTGTTAGTCGAGCAAAATCATCAAAACAATCAGGCGGTCAGGGCGCGAGCGTCGCTGTGCTGCGTTGGGAAACTATGCGCTTATAATGGAACTCCTTACACTCACTCGAGCATGTGGTGTTTGGTGTATTCTCATCCGGCATTGAACTTTGGCCCCTCATCAAGCCGCTATATTTGCACTACTTTGCACAACAGTGGAACTTCCATTATATCTTCCCGGAGGAGGTAACAAATAGGGGCATTTTTCGGAGCTGTTCCCAACACAGACATCATATTATTTTTGTACAACACGTGCCTTTGGTAAAGCGCGGCACGAGGTTTCATAAATTTCTGAACTATGGATGCAATGAGAGCTGCAAGTATTTTAGACTTTGCATGTTATCTTTTAGGGGGTGTGAGGGTAGGTAATCTCATCTGTTTTCTACGCATATTAGTCAGTCAGATTACCGCTGTTTTTTTTGTTTTTATAACTCATTGCGCATGGCTCGCTAGATATTCTGTACAAACCGATTCAGAGCACTGGCGCCTAAAGATACAGCACAAGAAACGTGCCTACGGTCGTTTCCTTTTTTCGGTACAGATTGCTTGCCTAAAGTTCTAATCGTGTAGTTTTTTGTACAGTATGTAGTAAGTTTGAAAATAAAATTAAATAGTATGAATCATAGAGCAGGTTTTGGAGCATTTCACTCAAAATTACTTCTAAAAGATCTGTTTTCAATGCAAACACAAAGGGTTGGGAAAAGCTGCAATAGGCAGCTCCTTTCTCTGCTGCAACAATCATCTATAGAAAAAAACAAGATGGTGACTCATCAAGAATTTGAGAAAGGAAGCGTGCTTGGCCCTCGAATATCCACTGGATAAAGGGAAGACCTTTTGTCCCCCTGAAGCGCCACTAGTAGATCCTTTTTCAATACGAATCGGCAGAACCGATGGCAATAATTGACTCCGCTTCCGAGAATCTATTTGAAATTTGCCCAATTTTAAGCAGCCTTCTAGGCGACACCGAGATCTGCTACTGGGGGAGACGCAGGTCTTAAAATGATTATTTCTTTTGTTAGAGATATCCTAGTAAAATTAGTCGCGTATATAAATTTTTTCCTTCTGTTTAAAAATATATAGTTAGTTTTGATATGCCCTAATGAGTTGATATGCTATAGAAAAATAATTCAAGCTTAATTAGGAATTTCTTACGGTTTGTTAAGACACTTTCACTGAAATATTTTTTTTCCTATATAAATGGAGGTGCAACCATAGGGCTGCTATGCAGAGCTATGCTATTTATATTGTTTAGAGTTACATCATTATGTAAAAATGTTCATTCAAAAAGGTTCATTCAGGATTAAAACCTCTATAATTAACAGATATAGTTAAGCGACATCATTTTTCAGAAAATCTGATTGTTTTACTCAGCCATAAAAAAATATCACAGCTCCATAGTTCAGTTCTGTCTGATTTCAACGGTGTACGATTAATTGAAATTGCACAGTAAAAACGCCGCAAAAACTTCCGTTTGGCTTGTTATGTTGGCGAAAAATACGAAGCTGAAAAATGCATATGAATTGTGCGCGCCAATCATTTCGAGGTCGTTGCATAGGGCTTAGAAAACAGCGAAATGTGGATGTTCCAGAGGATTTCAAAATAGTGAGCAATGCAAGTATGTAGTGAAGGGCTCCAGGTTTTCAATAAGACTCAGACGGCGGCCGTCGGCGACGCAGTTGCGGGAAGTGAAGGGCCCGAAGTGCTCTCGCAATTTGCTCCGAACTCGCCATTTCGGCGCTTCAGAGGAGTAGAATATATCCATTTTTTATTAGTAGTTGGAGTTTGAGTGAGACCTTGAAATTTTTTAGGTAGGTACTTCAGAGTGTATTGAATCAGAATATGTGATTTTTGAAAATAAAAATTTTCGCATTTTTTTTTTACCATTTCAAGACCCACGTCTCCCCTTATATGACCCGGAACAGTTTCAGTTTCACTGCTTAGCTTTTTCCCATTACAAAAATAGTGAAACTACTTCCTAGCTGTACTTCAAATTTTACTATTTTTCTTTTCCGTACTTTATTTACTCGTAAGAAACGCGCACACAATGCTGTCAGCCTGAATGTCATGGCAACATATGAAAGAAAACAGCATTAATAACTGAGAAGACAGCTAAAATTTAGGTAAAGGCTTGACATGGAAAGGAAACGCTTCTTAACGGAGCCAAGGAAGCAGAGATATACTTGCAGAATGTTCAGCTTGAAAAGAAAACCTCCTTCTAATTACTTGAGCTTAATCCTCCTTTCCTTGATGGCAGCGATGACGCATTTTTCGGTTACTGGCGCTATAAGCGAAGCGGGCGGTGCTAATGAGGGCGCGAGGCGAGTAACAGCTGGGTCTCTGTATAAAGCGCTCCCGAGTTCCCTGTCACGCAGAGGTGCCTTGCGTGTTGACCATTAATTAAGGACATAGCAAGCTTGCCTCGCGTGAGCAGCTGTGTTTTCCTTGCATTGTATTGTTGTTGACGGAGCGCTTGCTTGAAGGTTTTCATTGCTTGTGTGAAGTTGACTGGCCTCTTCAAGGCAGACACTCATGTTACTTGGGGCGAGGGTGGGTGAAGGGATCCAGAAGTTACGGAGTGCGAGGAAACAAACTCTTGTTCCTTCAGAGGCGTGAGTAAGTCGACCTCGCTCCTTCTCCCACCTTCTCTTAAGGTAATCTTCGAGACTAAGCGAAAGCGACCTTCATCTCAATGAAAAGTGAAGAAAAGTTGGCTCTGACACAGAATGAGGAAAGCACGAAGTAAACATTCGACACAGGTCTCTCGGGTTGCGAATGGAATATAATGTAAGGAAGAAAATATCGCCAACCAAAATAAGGAAATGAGACGTTTCGGAGCTTACACGGTTCCTTCATCAGGTGTGACTGCGGGAAAGTTGCAGATTTGCTTTTTAATCTATCGTGTAGTCAGCCGCCGGCTCACAGAACGTAAACCGTGCATATAGGAGGGGGGAAGGTCTCCGGGGGATAACATTCCCTAGCGCCTGCTGAATGTGCCAAGATTCAAGTAAGAGCTTCTTGTACGGGCAAGGGTCAGGCTCTAGCAGAATGGCTCTGTGGAAGGCAGTCTTGTGTGCAAAATGTTTCGCAGTGTTCCGCCTTCGCCCTTCGATCGCTGTTCATTTTTATGACACCCGCTTTGCCCTGCTTGATTCTTACGGGAAATTCTTGGTTTATCTAATGTACGAGGACGAGCTCGTGTTAGGCTTCATACATTGGAGAAACCCAAAAATTGGCAAATCATCGCTCGTGCACCGGAGACCACCCTTTGCACCCTCTGTACGTTATACCGTTCGGATTTATTAGGATTCGGCGAGCCGGTTTCGTAGTAGCGTGCTGAACCATCGCTGAATGAAAAGAAAATCACTGGCTTCAATCAAAACCCACAGGAATTCAAATTCTTTAAAGGTAACACCCAGACAAAGTTGCTAGATGCTAATGTCAGAAAACACACACACACACACACACACACACACGCACACACACACGCACACACACACGCGCACACACACGCGCACACACACGCGCACACACACGCGGACACACACGCACACACACGCACACACACGCACACACACACGCACACACACGCACACACACGCACACACGCACACACGCGCACACACACACACACACACACACACACACACACACACACACACACACACACACACACACACACACACACACACACACACACACACACACACACACACACACACACACACACACACGCGCGCGCGCGCGCACACGCATTTATATATATATATATATATACTTATAAAGGAACCAACAGTAACCGAAACCAAGGTGCATAGGGGAATGTTTTTTCATGTGTTGTGCTTATCAGTGGGATATTACAGTACTTAGATTAATAAATCGCTTAAAGAAAAATACTTATAAAGCAGCAGAAAAAACAACCATGCCGCCGGTGGGATCCGAACCCACGACCTCCGAATATCGCGTCCGGTGCTCTTACCAACTGAGCTACGGCGACGGCTGTCCAATCTGCTGCTCTCATGGGTACTTATGTTCATTGGGTGTAAGCGAACCTTGAGAGTGTTCACCAGCGCCACCCTCGACCATAGCGGCGGACGTAGCACGTCCTGTAATACAGCGAGCGTGACGTGGAACGTCATCTAACGGTTTGAGAGTGTTCACGAGCGCCACCCTCGACCATAGCGGCGGACGTAGCACGTCCTGTAATACCGCGAGCGTGACGTTAGATGACGTTCCACGTCACGCTCGCGGTATTAAAGGACGTGCTACGTCCGCCGCTATGGTTGAGGGTGGCGCTGGTGAACACTCTCAAGGTTCGCTTACACCCAATGAACATAAGTACCCACGAGAGCAGCAGATTGGACAGCCGTCGCCGTAGGTCAGTTGTTAAGATCACCAGACGCGAGATTCGGAGGTCGTGGGTTCGGATCCCACCTGCGACATGGTTGATTTTCTGCAGCTTTATAAGTAATTTTCTTTGTGTGATTTATTATTCTAAGTACTATAATATCCCACTGATGAGCACAACACATAAAAAACATTCCCGTATGCACCTTGGTTTCGGTGAGTGTTGGCTCCCTTCATAAGTTTGTCAAACGTGCCCCTCATTTCCTTTAACTTATCTGTTAATATATATATATATATATAGAAAAACATGATGCTTTTTTTTAATCGAATATAACAAAGCGCGTAAGAGGAGTTTCCAGGAAGAGAAATTGAACTGGTCGCTATATTGAGCCCCCAGAAACCTGCTACTTGCAAAAAAAATAGAAACGGAAGAAATATGCTGAAGTTTACCGTACTAGCCGGAGATGCACTTATAAAGAAGCTGTGAACCTCCTTACTCATTCATAAAAAATATTAAATAAGCAACTCAAATCAGCAGAAAACGGCAATGCGAGCTTCCATTCAGTCCCTCACGCATGCATTCCACAAGCACTGGATCCAAATCAATTTGCATGCAAATTCAGCATGCAAATCAATTTGCCTACTGCCCCGTCTCAATCTTCCACGGCTACCTGCCGGGAACGTGTGCGTCCACGCACTTCGAAAATCTATAACCGGCCCAGAGCCTTACCTTCATCTCCCCATTCGTACAGGAAACAGCGTTTCATCGATTTTGCGTTCTGGCCGCATCTATGTGGCCCGAGTTATTGCCGCAGACGGCGTGCGCATGTAGGTAGAAATGATGCCGGATACAACGGAACCTGGGGTGATGGCGCTAGATACTGTGGGTCCATTTATTCTAGTGCATTTCTCTTCCTCCTGTACATTGTCCCCTTTCTCATCCGTCCATCTAAGCACGAATCGCATACCCAGTCCCAAACCTTTGAGTAGGATGGACGGCGGCCCATTGCCAGTCTTCAAGGAAGCACGTTTTTCAACTCCTGTGTTCTGTATGCTGCAGGAGCCGCACGATTGTATATTAGTAAGGATTACAAGAGCCGCACGAATGAATATTAGCAAGGATTGCTTAATGGCGAAACGATCTGCTGTAGCCAACAAGTTAGTCCTTTACTACGCATTACATCGAGCTGTGAGCGATCCAGAGATTATCTGGCCAACTTTCAGTGAATCCTGTCAGTTTTTGAGTCGCGCGATCTAAATTGTCACAGGTACTGCGATTGCGGGCAGAAAGTTTGAAACATCTTGGAATATCTGTGCGTACTCAGGCTTTAGATTTTCCGCTTAAACAAGTCAGCAGATAGAGCATAGAATACTTCTGGAAATCTTTTGTCTCCAAATTTAGTCAGCGCCATGCACTACCTCTTAGCACTTCTCGCGACCGCTAACAGTGAGAACAGCTTACGTTGCGGCATGAGATAGCCAGTATTAGAATTTCCGAGCCTGCACCCTTCGTGGTTTCAGCAGGAGTGTCAGCGTAACCATAAACGTCGTATATTATGGCATTGGTAAAAGCAAAGTTTAACTCTGAATCAGGGGAAAGAATTGAAAACAACCATCAATAATTTCTTACATCGTAGCACTGGTGCCGCAATGACATGAGGCACCACCACGCCCAATTATTCTGGACAAAATTATTCCTTAACGCAAAAGAGTTTATGAACGCAATTTTTTTTCATATATTGTAAGATTTCACTATACCAATTAACATATCAGCCGATCTCCCGTAAGCAGGCTTGCAATTTTTTCCCAGAACGTTTTTGCTATGGTAAAAAGCGTTCCTCCTTGGTTTTATATGGCACTCTTAACTGCTAGATGCGAGCGATGGAAGAAATTTAAAAAAAATATTTTGCTACACATCGAACGATTAAATCATTATCTTCATTATATACATATCAGTACTATACAGTTTTCCAATAATAAACACCTTTCTCCAAGAATGTTGGACATGAAGTGGCAGGACTTGCACGGATGCCTAATGAAGTTATTACATCAAGCGCAAGTTATGTTCTTGCCAAGTATACGAATACTAGACTGTCCAATACTAATCTTCGGGACTTAAGATAGGCACTTTGTGCAATTCTTTTTTTGCTCACGAAATGCTTAATGAGACAACGACAACAAATGAAAGAATCTGCACGACGCGAAGCTTTACGGCGGACTAAGAAGACACTGGAACAACCAATTTCTAGCGCAGAGGAGGAAATGCTGTAAAACACCATTCTTGATTGTGCCTATCATTTCCAAGCTAAAATGCACACCAAAGAAAACTACTGGCTGCGGCGGCGAGTTTGAGTCCAATCCGCACGCCGTAGAGTTTCAAAAGTTTTTCTCTGGGATTTATCGAGAAGACGCTCGCGTTATGCACCCGCTCCACGGTACCCAAGTAGTAGTAGTAGTTAATGGTTTTATTAAAAATATTAGTAAAAAGGAAGGAAAAGATTTTTGCTAGCCCCGGCATCTGCCATCGATAATGAAGCACCTGAGCTGGGGCAGCGGAAATAAAGGATAGTAGGCAGAATGGAGAAATGAGATGAAAGAGGTGAGGGACAGTAAGAGAGGAGGGTACCCAAGCCAGCACACCACTTTCTACCCGTCGCACACTTTCTGCTTTTGTTGCTTCAATCGTTTTCCTCTCTCTCTCTCGTTTTATTTTCCGCTTCTTTTCTCTTTGACCGTCTTTACCTGCTTTGCACTTTGCACATGAAACGGTGCAAGCGAGCTTTTATTACATTCTCTCCCATTTCGGTCTTTTATACTTGTCCTTTCTGGATGCTTTTTACTGTCACCGAGGGCGCAGCATGCGGAACTGCTGCCCTAAGGGATCGGCCGGCCGCTGTGACGCTGGACAGACAGCGAAAGACATGGTGCAGAGAGAGTGTTTTGCTTCAAGGTTCTGTGTTATGCTTTCCCGGACTATTCTTTCTTTGAAGAAAAGGGCTTCATCTGTTCGTTCAGCAATCGATAGAGTGCTTTCACTTTTTCTATCGTCTTTCTTTAATTGTTTACTTGTTGCGGCCCTCACTCGTTTTATACAGTCTCCGGTTCACTCTGTTCAAGGGCTGCCCCGTGGTCCTGTAGTGAAGTTTTGAAGAGCTCAGAGCATGGGATGGGGCTGAAACTGCCTTCTTGAACGCTAAGCGAGCGCTTTGTATGTAAGCCTGGTTTTCTTCGGGGCTTGTGCGTATGCAGGGTAGGGCGGCTGGAGCCGAGTTGTATGATGAAATATCGCCATCTCCACGTGCCTGACCCTTCTTTCTTCGCTTAGTGACCCCGACTGCTTGCAATAGATATGAACAGGAGCAAAAATATTCCGCACGTGGACGACCGTCCTGCTATTCGCGCGTATTTCAACGCTCTCTTGTGCTCTCTCACAGATTTCAAGATATTGGAACAGGGATGAAGGGGTGGCAGGCCGCCTTAATACACTGACAGCTCCCGATTTGATGAATTATGAGGGGAAAAAAGATCTCAGTTGGTGGATACTAAAGGGCACGGGCAAACAAGAATAATGAAAGGAAGGGAAGGATTACAGCGTAATCGTTGACTAATCCAACGCATAGTAAGAAAAACAGTCTGAGTCAAAACTGACTAAAATGCTCTCCCAATAAAAACAATGTTTCTAAAGATCTGTACCAACCTATTATACATGCCATCATGAAAAATCTTGAGTGGCACGCGATTGGTTTCTAGGTGAATGGTACTGATTTGTGTCTACAGGTGACTCGTTCGGTGACTACAAACATCCCTTTTCAGCAGTACGTACTCTCTACGAGTTCCACGTTTTAAAACTTTATTTTTAGCATTTGTTTGTCGACTGCACTAATTTTCACGATACAGATGGAGGTAACATCAAAAACGAAAATCTAAGAAAATGGCAGATTCCCATAATATTGCAAACATCACGCAGAGACAATCAGTGTGACTGAATTGTGTCTTTGTTGAAATAGTAAATATGCATGAAGTTCTTTCATTTGCCGAGTTAACTTCTCAAGTGTTTAGAGGCAGCCTGCTGCTGAAATGCGTGACGACGTTTCAGCAGCTCATTTAACCTTGGTTGCGTCCTTCTTCGCAATATTTCCTTGCCGTATTCTCGTGTCCTCAATATAGCACAGTGTCTCATGCCTAGAATAGTGTGGTAACTCTAAACACCTGCAGAATCCAGCCAGGGCAACAGAACATCTCCTGCATGAACGCTTTTGGATCACCACCACATGTTTTGTGTCACACCTTTCAGCATGAAGCATTCTTCCGGCAGAAATGAGATGGATAGATGGAAGCGAAACAGCCATTTTTTGCCAAGTGGCGTCCTCACCTTCAACCGTCAACCTAAAAGCAAGCCAGAATCATCTATGCAAGAGTAACTTACTAAGTAGAAGAAATAACAGAATGAGGAATAACCTTTTTGCAAGTTATAAGAGAAAAATTCGCAGGCTTCTCTGCGGAATCTGTAGAGAAACATGTCAGGATATGGAGCCTCGGGCGACATTTAGAGATGACTACCAGTTCTCCTGGGGCAGATATTTATATCCCAGGCTTCGAAGGTTTCATAAAATATTGTTTACAACCCAGTGCCCCGTGTATCGACCGGAAGGGGCTGTTGCCATGTGCCGTAGAACTTTTCCCTTTTGTGGGAGCCATCCGTCCTTTTTCGTCCTCGTCCCACTCTGACCTTGCAACCTAATGCGAGGAAACAGCTGACGACGTCGTGTTTTCGAAGGCTTTTCCGGAAGAAAGGCACGTGTGACACGTGTGGAAAACCATGAATAGAGAGGCACGCCGGCTCAGAGTGCTGCTCAGCACAGTTCCTCGTGCTTCTCTGCTTAGTTTCCGCTCATACCGGCTAAAGAAGAGCGTTGAAACTTCGCCACAGCAAAGGAGAAGCACTCCGGTTTTAGGACAAGCCAGCAAACTAGAGGCGGTGGCAAGTGGAGCGCGCTGAGCACACAGGCGGCGGTTTCACGCGTCGCCTGCTTCGGTAATCGATATAGGTCGCCTGGAGTGCGGGGCAGCTTCTAGTTTCGCCGAGGCAAGTACGAACAATAACCCTGAAGCAGCCGAGCGTGACGCGGCTTTGATAATTAATCGGCTGGCCTGACCTTAAACAGGCGCGCTTGTTTATGTTCGAACGGCTGCGCCCGTCCTGACAGAAGCCGACGGAAAAGACAAGCAAAGGTTTCTGCCGAAGCTCGGTGGAGAGCGCGAGACTGCAGCCAAAAGTAGCACAGTGGAAAGGCTTGTTTCATCACCGATAAGAAGGCCGTAGGAGTCACTGAGGAAGAAAACAAGACCGAAAGAAGAAAGACAAGAAGAAGAATGCCGTCTAGTCAGCGTTGTGTCCCGGAAACGCATTTATTAATTTCTGTTTCTGGTCCCAAAGGGCTGTTTTCTCTACTCCCGCTGGTATAAAGCATGTCCGCATCCGAAGCCGGTGCCAGATCGCGTGCACTGCTTTGTCTAGACCTATGCAGGCTTCTTTAGTGTCTTTTTTTCTTGGCAGTTTTTTTCTGTGTCTGACAATGATGGAGCGCTTTCTTCGCCTCAGACTCCTTTCCGCTGTAGACAAATAATCGTAGAGGCTAGCGAACGCTTAAGACACGCTCCGACAACAAAATTAAAACGAGTCTTCGAAGAAAGGAAGCTACACTGAAGGAAGAAAGTAAGGAAACAAAAGTTTTGATGCCGTTACAGGAGTCCAAAGGAATTTAAGTTCTGTGGCATGTTACGTTGCTCTAATTTCACAGTGAACTTTTAAGTTGGGTAAAGCTTTCTTTGCAAATGAATGACCTACTTGCAGGGCTAAAATTCAGCTTTTAGGCTGCTGAGCAATGTGCGGGGAAAAAAAACAGAGAGAAAAGATGGTATTATTACCTCTCAATAATTAAATATTTTTTCTTTGTTATATCTGAAGGAACTTTCATGGCAATGCAAGCAGTCGCCGTTTTTACCCTGCATTTCATGTAAAAATGCTTGAAAAATCGGGTGTAGCGTCGCCCAGTGGTATTTGACAAAAAAAATAGCATGCCTTCAGGACAATTAAATACGTTCGGCCACAGCTGCTAGTGTATTGTGTAAGTTATTATTAACACCGTCGTAATTGACCTTTAGCGGCACTCTCAAACTTGATTCCAAATCGAGATGAGACAGAGGCTTCATTTTCGTCGCAAGAAAAACGTATATTCTCCATATTTTTACGCTAATGAACTCTGCTTTGTTTAGTTCGTTGCAGCAGAAAAAATATTCCAGCAATACCCCTTCTTTTTGTTTTTAGCTCTGGTGGTGAGGAAACATGAGCTTAATATACGTAGAATCTTAATTTTTGCAATACTGATGTCGCTCACTGTTTCGTCTGCGCACCACTCCTTCTTTCTCCCCTATGTCGAAAACACCGCCTTATATAGTTGCTGTTTGCTTCCTTTGTAAAGCGATAACCGTATGAGGCGATATCTTCGCGAGACGCTACGTACAATGGGGACTGCCGTCGCCTACCACTGCCTCTGCTACACTCGCACGAAGCAACAGAACTTGGCGATTAAGCGGCACGTTTTCAGTGTAGCTCGGTTTCTGGCGCTTCAGAATTCAGTCAGCTCGTGTTATCGGGCAAGTATAACTGCGATAGTACCTAGTTTTCAAGATTTGATAGCAGGAAGGGCGATAATAATGACGACTAAATTTTGTCTTTTGTAACACAATGCATATAAGGGATGCAGCGTCACGGAACCAAACTACATTTTATGCCACTGAGAGTCACAATATAACTTTCCGGGTACTACAGTATAGCATAGAAGGCTATATTTGTAAGAAGTGAGACAAAAGGCAGCTTCTTCGCTGGAACTGCTTAAAAAAAATAAACTTCGCTCTCAGAATAGCTGGATTGGAAGTTACACACCCGTAAAGCCTCCTACTGACCGCTAGTCTCGCGAGCGGCCTTTTGGCAGTGGACTAAATTTTCGAAAAATCCCACAACTTGAGTGTCGCGATGAGCGAAGTTAGACTGACGGCTTTCATCCCACCGGGGCTTTCATCCCATCGTGGTTTTCATCCCATCACGACATTCTTCCATGCTCCAATTTTTCCCGCCTCCTTTGAGGGCGTTCATTATCGGTCATGTAACTGACTGGCTCCTGTACTTTCCGGCACCCTATCTCGCATGGGCAACACAAGCAGTGTATTCGAGCAGTCTTCTCTGCAGAAGGTCACGTTGAGAAGCAAAAAAAAAAGGAATTCACTAACGATGTTTGTGGAATCAAAGCATACCAATGGGTAGAAGGGTGCCGCTCAGCTGCTGGTGTTGAGGGGGCCGTACGGATTTTCTACGCATTTCTCGGGCGCATACGGCCGTCATGATTGCCCAAAGTTTACCGGCGGTGGGAGGCGGAGAGAAGGAAGAAGAAGGTCCACTAGGGATTTAAGCGTTTTTCCTGACAATGTGTGGCTTACTTCCACTCGTTTTCACCCGTCGCCTCCGAACACGACTCTGGCCGCCGGCCGAGAGCTGGAGATTAACGTGTCCGTACACGAATATTGCCCGAGTGCGTCACCGGTCGGGAAAGGTGTGTCTTGACACTGAATCTTCCTCGTTTCCTGTTTAGGGATCATCTCATCGGCTCCATAGAGCAGAGAAGGTCGGGATGAGTGAAGGTTTGTTATTTTTCATCCCGCTGGATTAACATGACTTTAGCCTATTCAAACTCTTTCACAAAAATTTATTAAATAAGATTGGTCGAATACCGGAGCATTGATACAAAAAGAAACTACTTTCCCAGCGCCATGTTGGTTGCTTTCTCTGCACTTATTAATATGCACAGTGTCTGATATTGAGAAAAGGGTCAGGATGTTTCATCCTCTTAGCGCTAGCTCCTCTGTGAGTGAGATCAGGCATATATTTGTATCTCCACTGTGTATAAACGCGAATGAGCCTAAAGTTGTTTTACTTTCCTTCTCTCGCGGAATAAATAACGTCTTTTAACGCAATCGTGCGTTCAGAAGTAGTCGTCCAGAGCAGGTATAAACTGAGTTTTTCTTTACTTGTGTTGCACAGCAGTTTGTAGCAACGGGAGATTTGTTGTTAAACTCGAACTCTATAGTGCTGCTGCCTATGCTTTTTCACATTTTTTTTATTTGACAGGCCTTTGCATCTGGGCATCCTATTTATTGATTGACCAAGCTGGTTACTTGAAACCAAACTCTCTCTTCAATGCAAAAAATCGCATGGTTCAGCTCTCAGTATCTGAAGCAGTCTTCTGTTCCGAGATTACCACGTGCGCCTACAGCAGTCTTGAAAATTTTTAGGAAGTATAAATATGTCATGTCAGCATCCTGAATATAACATTTACACTCAGTTATATGTGCAGCGAAGTGAAGTTGAGGGCGACTGCGCTAAATGCTTTTTCATTTCTTTGGTGCTTTTCAGGATGTGGAGATCCTAAAAAAAAATCTTGGTGGAACGTATGGCACTCAGTGCAAAGATTATAGTGAACTCTGACTCTTATTACGGTCTTTCTTTTCGCTCGTGACTTTTACGCAGCTGCTTAAAACCCTTGTTGTCGGTCACTATGCAGAGAATTATGCCATTCACAGCGTTTTGAATTTTGTCTCCTTAAAGCTAAACCAAGCGAGAAAGCTTCAAGAAAAAAAATCAGGCCTCTTAAACTAAGGTAATAACGAACAAAACGAAGGACACTGCTCATATGCATATAAATGCTGCAATGAACACGACAGAGAGATCCATTATACTTGTTCTTTTTCCAAAGAGCTTCCTCGCTCATTACGTGTTCCGCAGATAAATTGCTGATTTAATTCATTTCTCCCACCTATAGCAGAACTCGTGTACCATTTCGTTAATATTTTTGTTTTTCCCTCGTCGGGTGTGAGCATCATCAGTGGGTCTGACTACACTGGAGCTAAGAAGACCGAGCCTGAGGTGTCCTCTTATCCGAACTTTCCAGTCTGCCGCTGTGCTTCGTATTTATTCAGGAGCCCCTCTTCTTTTCATTTTCTTCCTCTTTCTCCAAGCACACATTAGCACATTTAATTAGACACGAAAGAAGAAGGGTCTGCGTGGTCCCAATGATTTCGCGGCTTTCGATTAGCGGCGCACCAACGTAGCCACTGCTGCTGGGCGTACGCTGGCCAGTGCGGAGGCCTAAATTAATAATGAACGAAGAAAAAAATTGACAACAACCCGTCTTTCTCAAACTCACCTTAAATGCTAGAGCTCCGATAGTGGGCACAAAAGAAGGGAGTAATCTTAATTAAGGTACCACCACGAGTAGTAGCTGTGGTGTCTTCTTCTAATCAAAGCTTTTCAACGATCACTTTTTATTGCTTTTATCGGTTTTTCGAGCCACAAGAAATGTTTTTCCCAATTCGTTTCATCCTTATAGGAATAAATCGTGGCCTTCGCATTACAGTCAAAATTTGTGGGATCTTGGTTTATCGAGTGCTTCTTTAAAAATCCCGTGTAGGAAAGTTCGCAAACAAATGCTTTTATTCTTTTCTCTTTTCCACCGAACTTGGCAAGTCTTCGAATTTACGAGTTCTTTTGTTTCTGCCAGTATTAAGCAAAAAGTATTAAAGGAATGTGTAACCAATAATATCAAACAGCTGAGAATATCTGCGCCCAACAAAAGCTTTCTTTGTTTTCCAGAAGTAAAAGAGCAGAGAAATATTTTCAAAATACAACCACTGGGTTGTCACCGGACTGTCCAATGGTTTGCATTCTCAGACAGACATTCTTCTCTGCGTCTGTATGGGACTGCCCAGATCGACATAGAGAAGAGGAAATACGTCCTTAAACTTAGATATAAAAAGAGTAATAAAAAGTGATGCTAACGAAGAAAGAAAAATTATTTTCAGTCTTTGAAAGGTATGTTAAAAATTAATCTTCCTTTCTTTTTGTGTGTTTTTTTCAGTATAGTGGGCATTGTCCAGTCTCTAGCCATTTGAATTTGGTTGAAAGCGAGCATTTGGAAGCCAGAAACCGGGACGTTTTTTTTAACCGCGTTTATGACCACGCTTTTTATTACGACTTTATTATTACGTTATTGCAGGTTCTTTTACTACAGAAGGATTTTCTAACGTTGTGAGGAAAAAAAAAACGTGACCAATACAAGAAAGAGGGGTGCTTTGAAATGATAATAAAATAAATTGACTTTAGGTGCCTGCGGGCTCCTCAAGTGGTGTTCAGAGCCTTCAAGCTGGACAAAGTCTGCTGAGTCCAATCTTCTAAGCTAGTGCCATCTGGTGTGATGCCCTTTGAGACGGTTAAGAAAAAGTGCCAAGAAAAGAAAAAAAATTGTCGAGGTGTTGGATTGCCTTTATCGAACAAAAAGTAAAAACATCCCGTCCTTTCTTCCCTCAGCTCGGCTGCCAACCGCTGCAGCAGCTGCGACAACACGGAAGCAGAATTCCATTTACACATGAATGTCCCCTATCGGCGAACCGCGCTAATATAGCTTCTTGGCTCTGTAGAGGTCCTCAAATTGTATGGGATTTTCCGCGTTGACGTAGAAGCGAGGATGGGAGTGCTGACAACAAAGATCCAGAAGCAACTCAGAAAACATCCTGAAGTTCCGCAAAAAAAAAAAATTATCATAATAGACGAGGTGAACAGAGGTCCTCTTTCTGTTGTAGTTTGAAGGATGAGGGTCATTTGTACAAGTCCAGAGCCATGAGAGAGAAGGCGCAAAGACCTCTGCGACAATTTCACCGTGCCTGCGGCAGCTGGACTCACTACTTCGAAGACGTTGTTGCCTTTGGCGAGGGTTAGCGCTAAAGCTCGATCTCGGCGTTTCGCCATTGCACTTTTTGTCGCAGGTGGTGGAACTATTTCGTGTTCCTCGGGCACAATAGTGTAACAGAGTTGGAAAGAAATAAATGTCATAGAAGTTTCGCTTGCGCTGCTTCAACTACTGTTCTCTCACCACCAAACGCCTACAGCGCTGTCGCAAACTTTCTTAACAAACTTATTTTTTAGCATTCAATTGTACTCTTCCTTGGTTTGTTACGGTTTTAAATTCGCTATATGCATGTCTGTACACACGCAGCCAAGCAGCTGAGATTTAAAAACAGGTTTCTCATGGACAAAAAGCAATTCGGTGTGGTGGTACGGCTATGTAGGAAGACGCATGACCTCCACTCTATCTCGGTGCTTTAAATATTTACGCCTCGGAGCATTGCCTAAAATTGAGGCCGGACAGCGGAAGCTTTTAGTGACTGTTCATTCGTAGGGGCCATGCTATAATGATTTCCGCACTCTTTTAATGGGTTGTTTGGCGGCGAGTGAGAGAAAACGACAGAGAGAGAGGGAAAGGACGCTTTTGATTTCTTTCAGATGCTGCTGCCTCTTCTGTTAACATTGCACCCTCCTTGCCAACGTTACTCTCTCCATGTCTTCAATTTGAGACTTTCCATAGTGGAACTTGAGGTTCCGCTAGAGAAAAACTTCCACTGCATAAACTTCCGCGTATTGGAATGTGGACTTGGTGTACCAAGTATAAGACAAAATTTACGTAGATTTTTTCATCTGTTCTGAAGAACTGGTCATTGAACTACTACAACATAGACTCACTCTGCTTGCTTCTAGCGAGACTCGTAGATACTCGCTCTTTTATTTTCTGCATCGTCTTCCGCCTTTATACTGTTTGATGGGCGAAAAACAGGCCACAGTTACAACGAGCCCGTCTGGGCAGCAGTCAACGCACACACTTTGTCCTCTTGAACTTTGATCGTTGCAAATAAAGATGAGACCAATGGCAAATTACAGTTCACGGAGTGAACGATATTTATACCTGGAAGTACACCGGTCGAATAAAATAAATAAAATTGTGTAGACAAGCACCTCGCCTAGCTGCCGAGTGGCACTTACAGTATGAGTACGAGTGATAAGTTTGTTCCGTGCTGACAACCTCAGTCGTGGAGACAGGGCCGCTCAAGGCAGCATTTCTTGTTCATGACCCATACCAAAGTATATTTCCAGGTTGGATGTTGCGAGGCAATTTCATACAAAACTGTAACATACGCCTGCAACAGGCGTTCTAAATTACGGCGCTCGCGTTGGATGTAGGGTGGGGTGTTGTTTGGCTATCGTTCTTATTACTTCGATCTCTAAAAGAATGAAAAGATAGACACTTTTACGCAGATCTTTTTTAGGGTAAACGACCTAATAGCAGATATTTAGCAATACATCCTGCGTTGAGCTGCTGTCGAGTGAGAGTGCTATACAGTCGTGCTGACCTCCTGAAGGATTCAGTATATCTTCTTGCCAATGGAGCAGCTGTCCTGCAATCCTCTGTTCGGTGCATGGCGGGTTCTTGGTCATTGTGAGCTCCTAAACCCACATAAAAGTAATTTTAATGTATTCAGGATGTCCGAGGGCTTGGGGCTCATGAGAATGTTACTATGTGGCCGTGTCATTGAGGGAAGCTTGGCATATGAAGGAGGTGTTGGGGAAGGGAAGGGTAAGGGGAGGGCCTGAGGGGAATGTGTAACGTTAGCGTCGTTTCTCTTTTTTTTTGTCCCAGAGAAGTGTGGAGGATGCTGCTTCGCAACCACCTAGCCTTATGGAAGACTTCTCGAAAATGAATGTAACGGACTAATTAGGAGGTACAGTCATCAGATCAGCTTTGGTGCCTTTACCTTGAGGTATTTTGCGTGAAACGCATTCTAAATAAATTATTAGCCAGCCAGTTTCTAGTCTTCAGCAAAGTGCTAAGGAGTTCAGCAAAATTGTCATGCTATATTTTTATTCGTTTCACCTGAAGCGCAGGTATTGAGCTTTCGGAAAGATATGCGCATTACAAGTGATAGAGCAGGAATTATTTTCGCTTTTTCGTCCTAAGTCGCAGTATTAAGCAGGGGTCATTGTGCACGGGTCGTTGTGATTGTTCGGTAACCAGTGTGTCCCACTCAACTTCCTGGGATATAAAATATTGGAAAGCTAGATGTGCATAAATTACGCAGTTTTCTTTCAGCAGGAAGCTTAAAAGACTGCAGACGTGAAATGTTTGCTTGCGTGTTTTCTTCTTTCAAATTTTACTTCCCTTCATTCTATACTACTCTTAAATACCCTTTTCTAAGGTTATTACATAAGTGGGGGAGGGGGGTTACGTGATGCGTTAGATATTAGAATACAGTGTTCATCGCGTGGTATTCGTCTACGACCGCTGAACAATTTTTAATTGAATTTCTTCTTGACGCTGTTCCCGTTTAATCGGCCGAACAATGGCTGCGATGCTCATCTGCTCTCCGCTGCATTGCGTGCGGCTGCGTCTCGTTGATACGCATGCGTAATGTAGAAATAGGCTCCGTGGATGCAAAGGAAAGTACGTGAAGTTATCGACGGCTGCTGCAGTCTCGGAAACAAACTGCTGAGCTCATCACGTTGACGTACGCATACTTAGCGACGACGATGCAAGAATATGGTCTTCGGTGCTTTGTGTGCTGTTTTTAAGTGTACACATAATCTTCGAGGGATCAGTAAAAGCATGCCAGCAGTAGTCGTATTCATAAGTATTTCATTGAACATCACTCCTGAGTTAACTGCATGCGCATTGCTGATCAAATTGCGCGCTTTGCTTGTAGATTAACGCTTGTTTGCTGACTAACTACGCAGGAAGTATGATATGATAGCACACGACTCTTATGATTGACTCTGCTGCGGTAATGACAACTTCTACGTTCTTGAACTGCTCCTTGAGGGTTGGAAGCAAAAACAAAAAAAAGGTACCTTCTGCCGAAGTCGGTCTCCTGCCTTCCGGCTATAGCTGTCGCCAGTGAATGCACGTAGGATCTTGACGTATACTCATCAGCTGGTTGAACGTTTCTGTCGTGGAATACCAACGTTAATACCAGTTTAGCTGCACATCGCATCTGTATGCTACAGCTTCTCAGCAAACAACGAGCATTCGAATGAAATGCGCTAGAATGCAGGCTTGCGTGCCGGCGCCTCGAGTACTGCATTGATGATTACCCGCGCTGGAAATATTTTTAGTGCGAATAGCATTCTTTAACGGTGTCGAACCCCAGCCAGGAAAATTGTGTGAAGCTTGACCTTGAGGGCGACGCACGCGACCGGAGTTGACTACTGGCCGTAATGGTAGATGGCGCCACGGGACCGTTGGTCGCTTCAATGTTGAGGGGGGTTAACGACTCTTTTTTTCTGCTGCTCCCTGCGGAGATCACTGCTCAGAGCCGGGGTGGGGGAGTAGGGGAGGAGAGAGGGGGGATCCGTGAGGGCAACACATGACACACACTCAGCACACACACAAATCTGGCATCAGTGGCACATAGTGGTACACCAACACCGCATCGGAGGATCACTGCACTGCCGAGGGTGAAGGGCTTGCGGAAGGCCTGCTGACACAGCATCTGTCCTGTTAAGAAGAGGTCCTTTGCAGCACTCTGGGCACTGATGGGTCACTCTGGAATGCACAGGGCACAGCACTAGAGGGACCGATTGTGTCAGCGGTCTTTATACACAGTACACTGCACAGCACACAGCACCCGACACAGCACAGCACCAAAAGTCAAAAAGGTCCTAGGATGTCCTTAGGAGCATTGAGTTTAAACTGTGTGGAGTGACACAGCACTATAGGAATTGAAATTGGGCAACAGGCCAATAGCGAAAGGGGCAGAGGTTAAGGTCAGTGTGAATTAAGAGTGGCACCCGAGATAAAAAAAAAAGGAGAGAGGGCTTTGATTTTGAGAAGACTAAGCCTATTTGGAATTGACCACGGGACCGGTGTCGTCAGCGCACGCATTACGCCAGCACACGCGGCATTGTCGCCTCGCTCAGCACGTGCCACCACCATGTGCCACCAGGACTTCGCGTACGCCTCTTGGGCATCCTTGGCGCCGTGCGCTGGCTTCGCCCACTGCGAGACTCCGAAGACTTATGTAGCGTTGACGCATGCGCCGCACTGGTGGTGGTGCAGCTGCGAAGAATCTCGCTGAGATCGTTTCGATACCAGACTAAACACACGCTTTCGCATGTCTACTCGGTTTAACTTCGTTAAAGCGCTGCCACTTTTTTAATCATCCAAATGAGAGTTGATGGCGCAGGAAGTGGTATTTTTCGGACATTAATGCCATAGCATTAGAGCACTCGTGTTGCAGAAAACCCGGTCTCGTCGTTGGTGTCGTCGGCGTCGTCGGCGTCGTTGACCGTGAGCGAAAAATGCACATATAATCCCCAGAGAAGCAACCTAGGAGGAAGGTGGGCCGCCTAGGTCACGTGAAATTGCGACGTCATCGTAACTTCCCGCGAGGTAGTGAGCAAACTGCGCATCGTGGCAGGTGGCAGTTAAATTAATGACTGGTCGGGAGAGGTTGCTCGGAAAGAGCAACCTGGGTCGCAGAAGTACACTGGAAGAAGTACCCCTTGGCAGAAGTACCCCTTGCAGAAGCACAAGTACCCCTGGCAGAACCTGCCATCGCAGGGCAGTGACACATCGCTTAATCGCTGCACCGCTGGGCCAGGAATAGTATGAAGACTACCAACAATCTATGAATGCTAAGTAGAGAATGACCAATTCTGCATATATGGGAATTAACGCATTAACACTATGGCATCATACCTTAAATACGGGGCTTCAGTGTCCACTTCGATTTTTTTGGGGTACCTCGAGGCTTATCCGTATTTCCACAGTGCAGAAAACATGAAAGATCCCGCGCACGCATGCACGTCGTCCGTGTGTGAAGCGCGATGCGCTCAGTGTCGTCAGAGCGATGCGCTTCACACGCTGACGACGTGCATGAGTGCGCGTCTTCATGAACGCGTACTAAAAAAAAAATAGGGCACTTGGAATTTCAGAACGTCCGCAGCCTGCACAAAGTAGCCGATTCGGCGGCTCAGATAAGAACGAAACCGCTTCACTGGCCGCCTACAGCAAACAGAAAAGGTCGTAAATGCCATTGAGGGCTTGCGTCTGTTAACTTGCTGTGTACAACAGCGACACGCATAGCGAGCGCACAGAATGCGAGGCTAAGGATACAGTGCTTGCTCGAAGACTTTCTCTGCGTCCTCCTATTTACGCTGGTTTAGTCATGAGCGAGTTCGTATTCTTGGCTATCGTTACCGTGCTAGAAAATGTGGCGGGAGACTATACAAAAGCAGGAGCTGAAGCCTCGATCAATAAACAACGAAAGCAGCGTGGTTTGTGCGGCCCGTGGCATTCTCCCGTATCCCACGGCCTTGCTTCCGGGCGACCTTGCTTCCGCCCGCTCCCGGGCGTCTCTGTGTGTTTTGTTCTTCGGCTTTTTCTCTCGCTACCATCTCTTCCGGTTGTTTCTCCTTCGGACGCTCTTTCTTCTTCGTCTCCATCTATTCTACCCAGTGACACGGGCACTTGACAGCGCCCTTTCCGCCGCGATTGCTGGCATGTCCGTGTCGGAAACAGGAAACAAAGCCCTGTTTGCACCCCTTTACGCAGACACAAAGCAGAACAGGTGGGCACGGGCACTAATCTAACCTACATGCATCCGCGTACACAGACAAGCAGAGGTTCCGCGATCCGAGCGTGCTGCTGTAGTCTTTATGTTTCTTTCTCAACGCACTCTCAGTTTTTTTTTTTTTTTTGCAGCGCCGCTACCTCTTTTCAGACCTACCTTCCAGATGGTTTCGTTTTCTTCTTGTTGTTGTTAGTGGCTATTTAATAATAAAAAACAATGGAAGGAAAAGATGTTGCTAGCCGCGGCATCTGCAATCGAAACCTGAAGAACATGAGCTGCGACTAGCGGGAATAAAAGGACAGGGATAGAGAAAGAAAGGGGGGAGCGATAGTAAGCAAGGATAGGAGTTGGGGGTAATACACACTATGTAGAAATACAGAGTATGAAAATTAATGCGGGATGCTGCGCCGCGCATGATAGGAGTACTTCTATGCAGGGGCGTGCAAATAAACTGTTTTCTCTCCTACCATTTTTTCTTCCATGTCTATAAAGCTTGTACGGAGAATGGAGCAGAACCACAATAATCTGCGCAGGAGAACTCTGTGAAAGAATTTATATTTTCTGCCTCCTTGAACTGAGATTTCTTCCAGAGGGTGGATGACGCCTCCTTGTGCAAGAGCAAATGTACAAAAAAGAAGCGCACCTACATTTTCTCATAAACTTTAGATACGAGAAAACCTGAGGCTAGGTTTCACAATTTTCCGAGTGAGATCTTTACTGAAGTGTTCTATAAGAGTAGTGCACGCCTTCGGCTGCAATCTTCGTTCCCCATTTAAGCGCTCCGAAAGTGGCGCAAATCAAGTGTGCCATGACTGTCAACGCTCTTCTTAATCTTCACTCGAATCGAGTTACCGAACTGGGAAAGTATAACACCTGAAAAAGAGAGCTGATATTGTTGAGGTGCCTTCTAATACCTTGCTGCGTAGGAAAGGCACCAAAGACTGCACGCTGCCGCGGTCGATATTTAACCCCCCAAATTCAGCCCGCACCGGACGTAGAGGCAATTTGGAGTGCACTCATCAGCTCTCCTATGTGAAAGCTGCTAGAAGGCACTTAGTTTCGCGCATTGATAAGTACGAGAACGGGACATGGCAGTGAGAGACTTTGCTCTCTCCTTACTTATTTCGGTCTGCGAACCAGTTTCATTGCGGGTGAATGCGGACACGTTGATTGGATTTCGTGACAAGGGGCCGGCCTCGATCTTGATTGAAAGATATTACCTCCTTCCGTCAAGTGCCGCGCAAGGACTGGGAAGCAGCTAAGAGAAAATGGCGTTCACTCTCTCAATCTTCTATTTATTTTACCCTCGCCGACATTCGCCATCTCCGTAATGAGTAAGAAAAGTATTAGGTCGCAGGTGGTATAGTAGCGAAGTGCAAAAAAAAAGGCAACGAAAATGTAAGTTCAACGGCAGTTAAGAGCTGTCTGAAGTTGCCACCGAAAGGTTGCCGTTTTCAGTCTGCTTTCTTCTTTTCAAGAAGTTTACAGAAACACCCACAAGAACGCTACTCGTGGAAGGTAGCCGACCCTTTCTTTTATTGCAAGAAATGTTTCGGTTTTTATGTGGAAATTAATTTAACGGCTAAATTTTCGCCTCCCTTTGTCCGCATGTTATTCCTTGTACGTCTCTTAGTGCGTCAATAAAGCAAGAAAATAAAACGCAAGCGGAAAGGTACAGGAGTGAGTGGGATTCAAGCTCATGCCTTCTAGGTGACAGTATTGGTAGTGGCAACGCCCGGACGCGATCAGGCAGCTCTACTCTCATTTCCCCCGCGTGCAGGGCGTAGAATGTAATGCAAAGAGAACTTGCTCATGCAATGGTTAGCTTGCAATTGGTGCCACATAAGCAACAACAGAGAAAGCTAAAACCTGGATCTAATTTCAAACGAAGCGAAGCGGAAGGGGGGAAGTAAAGATTTATAGAAAGGAGATATCATGAGAGATGGAATTTATCTGCTCATGAATACGTAACATCCTCACGAGGTATTACATTATGCAGCTTTCTACACTTTCGGAACTCGCAGAGTGTCTTTTTTTCCCCCACGTGCTATTATGAGCGCTCGCAATGCTTGCATTTTTCCACGTTCTACTTTCGTGTGCGATAGTTATAGTCTGTCTAGTTGGCTTCTCGCGCGCATAAACTGTGTATAAATATGCTTGCGCCAATGCTGGCGTCCTTGACCCGCTGCGGCAGCTCTGTGGCTATCGCATTCGGCTGCTTATCCCAAGGTCGTAGTTCTGATCCCGGCCACGGCGGTTGTGTTCTGTTCAGGCAAACTGCTAAAAAAAATGTCTCTGTCTAATTTTATCGCTTAACCACTACACCACTGCGCCAGGAGAGGTACTTGGACTCTCAGGGATCTATGAATGTAAAGAACAGAATGACCAATTCCGCATATTACGGCATCAACCGGTTATCGCTATTCGAAGAACTTCCATCCGTGAACAATGAATCCAAACACCGGAACCGAATTGAAAACCGAAGTGCTAGCACGCCCAATTCGCCTTTGGCCTAACTGCAATAATCGACCATAAAAATTTTGTTCCTTTTCATTCATTACTATTTTTTAAACCATGTCTTATCCCGAGGCAAGAGAGCGCTGTAGTAGGAGGTTATTTAAGTTTCAAAACTTCTTCTCACCCATCCGCACACCCAGATGCCTAGGGAGAAGCCAGGGGGAGCGACGCTACATATTAACCGCTTGCTTAACTGTCGAGAGAAGCGTCCTGACCAAGCGTTCTCCTAGAAACCTTAAGAATTTCGCCTGAATAAGACGCAGTCTCTCGTAAGCACAGAGCTAGCACTTGTTGAAATGGAGCGCCCACCACAACAAGCTGATGAGAAAAGATAATGAAAAAAAAGCATACGCAAGCGTAAGCCTAGAAAAGAAGGCTAACGCTTGCTTGCAGAGAGAGAGGTCGATTAAATATAGCGCAGAGCTACAGAAAAACGACGCCTCTGTACAAAGCTTTCCCTGCACTGCGTAGCGTCATAGTAACGATCTGCTCAAGAAAAAAAAACCAACTTTGCCACTTTGCCAACCAATCGGGTTGGCAAAGTGCTAAGTAGTTCTGAAAAAGTAGAGTAGCCTAATAGCATTCACCCGCTAAAAGAAAAGTATATTGTGATTTCAAACGCCAGCCGCAGTGGCGGAATTATCATGTGTGGACCACGCTAAAAATTTCGCAAATATTTCCGTATTCACAGCTTCTTGCGCGCATTTAATTATTTAATTTTCGCCCGCGGATAAAAGCATTACAAAGTGGTAATCAGCAGCGCACATTAATTGCGGTATTGTATCTACGGAAGCGATTATGTGTCAAAAGCAAACATGAACATTGTCGACGGGAATCGACACTCGTGTCCGGTATACGTATTGCTCACCCATCGTTTCACACCTGTTTACTCTTACCTTCTGGACTCTTTCTGACGTCCGCTGACCCGCCGTTTAACCCAACGTTAATATGAGCTGTGGAGGAGCTTCTTGCGCAGTCCAGCGATGCCCTTGCCTCCTTTCTCTCTTACATGATGCCTGCTTCGTGTCAACTCAAGACTAAAAATACAAAAGCGCTCATACAAACCATTAATAAACACGCATGCGACAGCAAATATTACGACCTCTGGCTCTTCGCCTCCTAGAGTACCTCTTCAGCGTCTTCTGGGTCGCTCTTCGCACAGATGTGACTCTTCCTTGCGCAAGCCTTTGCTGACGTTTGTTATTACCGCGTGCGCTTAATTTAATTCATCTGCACTCATTCGCTCAGACACTCATGCCGTAAACAAGGCTGACAGCGGGCTACTGTTTTGCAACGTCGTCGTCGCGTGCTTCTTACACACTGCGCTCATCGCAAACAAGTGATTACGCAATTTTCCCACGCATAAAAACGCCTGGCGGTTATAGTGCGTGCCATGGAAGAAGCTGGAGCTGGAATGTGCGCTTTGCGATATACGAGGTCGTCTGCAGCAGGACGACTTGACAGCATTTCGCATGAGATGTGTGCGCATACAAAGGTCGGAGACCTCGCGAGGACATGGCAACGCGGTGGCCCAATGGTGTAAGTTTTGTCTCGGTGGACAAGCAGCGGAAGCTCGAATTCTATTATGGGCGTTTGCAGCACGGAGGCGAACGTGCGATTTTGTAAATTGTAAATTGTGGAGGCCAACATCCGGCACCGAGACATTAAGCACGAGGGACCTCGTTGTGGAGGGCTCCGGATTAATTTGTACCACCTCGGGTTCTTCAACGTGCGCTGACATAGCGCATCATAAGAGCGTTTTTGAATTTCGCCTTCGTTTCACCATTGGCTCTTTAGCTTTCATTTTCGTGTTTTCAGCTGCCCGGCGGCGGATTTTCCATCATAACTTGGTGTCACATGCGAGTCGCATTGAGGACATACACTGTATGCGCACGCGGGGACAGCAAATACTACAGCGGGGAAACACCCACGGAGCATACCTTTGCAGTTCACTGCGAGCGGGATCTTTGTTCATAATTCATGTAAACGAATATGAAAATTCACAGCGTTGCGCCTGTCGCGCACGGTCGAGAGCCACTGTGCCCCTTGAGCGGGATCAGATTCTTCGCTTCAAAGCAGCTTAACTTTATTGAACTCATGCCTTAAACTTTTTGCTGCCACATTTTCGCTCATAAAGCGCAAAACGTCACCGTTTCGAGCCAGTAAGCGAGCATCTAAACGGGAAGTCAAAGTGGCCCCAATAATTGTTCTAGCCTGGGAGTCGGGTCAGAAGGGTCGTAAATACACTGAGTAACACTAAGAAGCCGAGGGCCATTAACTGAGGCGTCATCCGAAATCCTTGCCTCGCATCCAGTAAGCCGTTTCATTTGACATTGAGCGACGGCTCGCCTCAACTCTCTTCTTTCAGCTCTCGGTTTGACTCACACATGAAAGTGCTGGTGCCGTAAAGACGGCACGACGCTTAGACATCAAGATTAAAAGCTGCCTTAGTAGTGGTTGTCAGTAATCTTTTCTGTTCACTTTTCAGCAAAAGTGAGGCTTTGCGCTAAATAGGCGCTTTCAAACCGTAGAGGCAATAATTTGGCAGCTTTTACGACACCGACTCGCAGACGCCGTATTATCCTTGTCGACATTGAGATTGAGGGAGAACTTACGAAGTTAGCGGAGAGACGGGCGCCCGTAGACACCCGAGTTTAGCGATGGCGCTGACGAGCAGCCACGTGAAAAGTTGCGTGCGCCAGTGTCCGTTATATTGGCAGAGCAGTGCAGAAGTCAAGGTCACCATGGTGGTTTATTGGAACGTTCGCTGAGCAGCCCCAGATCGCCCTTACGCACCTTTCAACAGGAAGGTGGGCTAGAGGAAAGAAATCGCATGGCACAGGTTTTTTTTTATACGTCTTTATTTCTGCATAAAATAGGCCTAGCCTTGCGGCAGAAATGAGGGGCTTCATGGGGGTGGAGGTCGGGGAGGGGGAGGAGGGCCGGTCTCCACTGCTTCGAAGTGGGGTTTCTGTTTTTCATTTTCATCGAACAGCTTGGTGGCAGCAACGGGTGAGGCCATAGATTGCGCCAGCGTGATCCTCGTGGCTAGCCCGCAGGGATCACAGAGGAACCTGGAAAGGCGCAGCAACGGATGGTTTTGAATTTCACTCTGTATACGCTTTTCATTTTGCGTCGTTCTTCTAAGTACGTGTGCCTTCACCTTCGGAGCCGAAAGTCAGGAACCAGCCTCTCATGAAAGACGAGGCGGAAACTGTACGTTAAAGGTCAAGTGCCATGGCAAACAGTGACCATGCTTAAGGCGAAGAATTGGTGAGAAATTAAGAAAAGAAAAGCATGTGGGAGTGTTTCGTTTTTACTGCCAGCATTTGCAGTGGGATGAAGTGATATAGAATAGAATAAAAATAGTAAGTTTTTTAGAAATGTTGGCCACGCCTATAGGCGTGTCGTAAACAAGAAAAGAAGGTTAACATTCCACTGCGTAGGTTAACGTCAGTCGTTCACTCAAAGTGTCGGATCTCTTTTGACCATGTTGGTGGCATTAATACGCACTGCATGTGCTCAGGACGGTTTCGCGTAAAGAAGCATGAATGCTTTTGCTCTAATAAGGACGGGAGTGTTAGTCCTTGAGGTCACGGCATTAGAAAAGCAAATCTACGCTATAGTCCGCTAGGGCATTTGGAAACGCCATCTCTTTCTCTCTTACTTTTGAGGTGTTTTCCTCATCTAGTACTTTCCCGCAGTTAATGCCTTGACATCAAAGTATGTCTTTGATTAAGGCTGAAATGAAGATGGACCAATGCGCGGTGCTGCTGGCAATCGTTTCTTTGCAACTCGCTTTGAAGTGTGCTTAGGAAAAAGTAAGAGAAAGACGGGGAACGTACTTAATCCAGTCTGCTACTAAGCACGCATGCCATTTTAAAACGTGTGAGAAATGCCTGAAAATCGAGCAAAACGCGTGAAAAATACGTGCGTTCTTGGTTCGATCAGAAGATCTTTCTTTAAATTACACACTTATTCATTACAAGTAAGTAAAGACTTATATCGAGAAAAGGGTCTTTTTGTAAGGTGGGGAGCGCACTGGTATAATTTGTTGCAAGACTGAAACTACTGAGCGTGATTTTATGTTCGGAGGGTTATTTTTCTGAGATATTCTCCAACGGGCACTTGAAAAAATTTTACTATCGGCATCTGTCCATCTGTCGAATGAGGTTTCTGGCAGAAGATAATGATGGCATGGGGGCCACTAGATATGATAATGCGGCCGTGCCTTCAGAGCATTTAGAGATCAAGAATGGCAGCTAGATGTGCTGATGAGGATGCCAGGCTTTTAAATTCCTATTTTTACGAATACATCAGCAACGTCATCGAGTTGCTGAAGGTAAAGCGACGCCAAGCAGAATTGATTTCAAGAATGGCAGCCAAAAATTGATTACCCAAGTTTAAATTTCTCTGCCAAATGATATGTAACGCTTCTTGCCCAAGTTTATCTTCGGTAGGTCGTTATTTCTTTGTTTCCCGATTTGGCAAAAAAGCAAAAGAAAATGCTGTGCTGATGGCCGACAGGTCTTTAACAGCGGCCTGCGCAATCCATCTGTTCGCGCCGCCATGGGTTTGAATCCCGGAGCAAGCCGTAGGTATGGTATGGTAAGTTTCTTTTTTTTCCCAGCTTTTTCTAGGGCTGGTCTCCGACATACGGCCGCCGCTTAGTTCTCGGTTGCATAAACTTTCTAATGACAACGCATTAAAATTTGAGCCACGTGGAGTTAATGAATGTGCACGGACACTGCATAACACACGGGTGCCTTTTGTGTTTCGCATCCATCCAAACGAGGCCGGCCGGATATGAACCTGCTCAGGTGGCTCAGCGTTTAGCGCGCCGCTCACCTACTAAGCCAGACAACCCGAATTCAACGCCAGCCGCTGCTGCCGCATTTCAAGAAGGCAAGAAAAAAAATATAATGAAAATTGGTTGTTGGGGCGCAGTATCTGTCTCGCATATCGGCGAACACCTGAATCGCACCGTAAGGGAAGGGATGGGACTGAGAGAAGAATGACAAAAGGAGGTGCCGTAGTGGTGGGCTCCGGATTAACTTCGACCACCTGGGGATCTTTAACGTGCACTGACATCGCACAGCACACGGGCGCCTTTGCGTTTCGCCTCGATCGAAACGCGGCCACCGCGGTCGGTTTCGAACCCGGGTACTCCGGGTCAGTAGCCGAGCGACCTAACCACTGAGCAACCGCAGCGGGTAAGCAGGCGAGACGCAAAAGGCGCCCGCGTGCTGTGAGATCTCAATGCACGTCAAAGATTCCCAGGTAGTCGAAATGATTCAGGAGCCCCCCGCTGCCGCTCCTACCTCTTTCCATGTTTCTCCTTTGACTTAATCCTCATTCTTTATCTACCCAAAGTAAGCCAGCCAGAAAGAGCGCAGATTGAATTTACGTTAGCGGAACCGAGTTGCATACGAGTTTACGATTTGTTTGCTGACATGCAGCCTTGGGCATTCTGGCGGGAGCAGGCACTGGCTCGAGCTGCGTTCAAGCCGCGGCCCAGCCCCGAAATTTCAGATTGTCATTTTTATAATTGAATCGACTGATGCACGGCAATACACGTTGTTCGGCCTACCGCCTCCAAAAATTAAACAATGCTAACCGCCAGTGCAGAAAAACTTAACCGGCATATCGTGCTGTTAATAACACTTGCCCACGCTTCGATTGTGTACCATCTTGAAGCTCTCCGTTTTGCAGCATTTACGGGTAGAAAAATCCCTTCGTTGTTGAGGGCACGCGGACCTGTTTCGTGGCAAGGAAAAAGGGGTGAGACAGAGGAGATTACTGAAGCGTTGGTGCAGCTTTGTATTCGATTGTAAAGCGCATGCTCTTTCCCGGCTCGATTTACGTGCGAAAATGCGCGCATTGGAATCATTGAAACATGGTAACTAAAACATTCTACAAAGGAATGGAAAGAACGATGAGAGGGAGCGAGTATTATAGGTTTTCTATGGCGACGCAAAAAATGGGTAATGCAGAAAAAATATAAATCAAAATCTTCACGGAATAAAATCAGTAAAAGGCTTTTGGAATGTTTGCCAGGAGGGTTGTCGACTTAGGGCGGTGGGGAAGTGAGGGGGCGGCTTTGTTCTTCCGTACAGGAATCAAGTCCGCGGGAGCCAAGACAGATCACGACATGAACAGTGGGGTAGCAAGGCGAGGGCAGCAGCGCAAACGGAGGCAACGTTGACGTTGTTGGTAGATGGACTCAGAAACCAGCCGGGCGAAAATGGGGCGCCGGGCGTAAGTCAATGTCCGTTCGTCTTAGCGATTCTGTCAACAAGGGTGGCGTGCGCTGATAGTACTCGCTTCAGCAATCTCCTCTGTCGCATCACTTTTTCCTCGCCACGAAACAGGTTCGCCTGCCCTCTACTACGCAGGGATTTCTTTACCCGGAAATGCTGCAGAAGGGAGAGCTTCAGGATGATACACAATCGAGGCGTGAAAAGTGAAACTCAGAGCCGAAATACTGAACGACAAACTCTCTTGACTTTCTCGGCGGCAAAACAATGGCCGTTGTGAAGTTGACGGCTTGGGGGAATAAAAAATAAGGATTAGTAGCTGGACAATTAATTTCACTAAGGGAGACAGTAGAGATGCACGAAGACTGGAAGTCTGGAAAGAAAAGAACCATAGGAAAGAAAAAAGCCGCCGCCGTCTGTATGACGTCGAAGTAACGAGCGTTAGCTGTTTGGTTTACTATATGAAGAAAGTGAAGAACGCGCCCCTCGTGTCGAGAAACGGAATGTAATACGCTTTGAAACGGGGTGGAGGCCACGATGCTCGGCTACGCGTACACGCACTCCTCCTAGCGCCATCTATCAGAAAAATTATTATGCACGTCTACCCATTGTCGAGTTGCACCTCCTCAAGATACGTCCCAAACGGAACCTGCTTCGTTTGGGGTGTCAAGGTGAGCCTAGAATTCGGCTTTCGGCGTGATATGGTAACGCTTCAATTAGTAATTGCATGCATACAGTGTTTACCTATTATTAAATTCTGGTTTTGTTTCTATACCGCAACCCATAGGGTTTTATTTGCCGACCAAATTCGGCACACAACTGCCCCCGTATGGGTGCCCTTAATAATAATAATAATAATAATAATAATAATAACAATAATAATAATAATAATAATAATAATAATAATAATAATAATAATAATAATAATAATAATAATAATAATAATTGGCTTTTGGGGAAAGGAAATGGCGCAGTATCTGTCTCATATATCGTTGGACACCTGAACCGCGCCGTGAGGGAAGGAATAAGGAGAAAGTGAAAGAAGAAAGAAAGAAAAATGTGCCGTAGTGGAGGGCTCCGGAATAATTTCGGCTACCTGGGGATCTTTAACGTCCCTTAATGTCCGAGTATATATAGCGGAACGAATGTATATACATATAGCGGTCCCGTAACGGGACAGTTTTCCTCCCCGTTGTGATATTTTTTTTTTTGGGGGGGGGGTGAGGGGAGAAGGAGATGGAAGGGCACAACCAATTTTAATGGCCGCCATCTTGAATTTGAGGAACCGAAACTATGCCGCCATTTCGTCCTCTGACGTCATTCTCACATAGTTCCGCCCTATCCACCATACTGCACCGAGACTTCATCATTGGCACGCGGCAGGTGGTTGTTTCTACAATGCTATTGTAGATGGCGCTACAAGTCTCCATGCGAGATGTGCTGCTTTCTAGTTGCTGCCACCGATGGCGCTGTGATCTCAGGGTGGTAGCAGATCGCACGAAATCTCATGAGGTGACGAGTAAGAGCTAACGCTCTTAAAAGACAATGTTCATGACTGACGGGGAAAAATGGCTGCAATGTCGTCAGTGAAAAAAACAAACAAAAAAATACGGGAACAGGGCTTACAAGGTAGCATTTAGGCCATACTTGGCGGAAGAATAAAACGTTTTTTCCGGCGGTTTTTCCTCTTACTAGACATGGTTTAGCGAAAGAAAAGAAATGCAGGAAAGATGGAGGGAAAGAAGCATCTAAATTAAGCATAAGCATTAAGCACCGATTTCTCAAATTTCAGCGCCGCAAAATAATTTTCGACGTGAGTTTTGAGTATGTGCATACCAGCTGGCATAGTGTGAAGCGTGTTGCTTTTTCTCGATTCCCCCCCCCCCCCTCCCCTTCGTGCTCGCGTGTGCGTGCGTGCGTGCTTGTGGTAGTGCGGATGCGGGGGGGCTGGGGTGCTGAACAAAGTGCATGAGCCTGTTCACTGGCAGCAACTGGACAGGTATCACTGCAGCGTGCTCGTGGAATAGTGTAGGAAGGAGCAAGATGTAAGACCGAGAGATACGAAAGACGCGCACTGTAGCCACCTGCTTCGAAGCGGGCAGCACAATCCCGATATCCCAGAGTGCGGCGAAGTTACAGCAGCTCAGCCAGTTGAACCACAGCGGCCTCTTATCAGTGCAGCCGCCTGTTCCTCGTGGAGCGCAAGGCACGTACGCAGACGATGACAGTGCATCGCTGTCTGGAGCGAGTGTTTCTTTGATAGCAGATTCGACGAACGCTTCAGCGTAGTCCAGTGGCGTTTCCTACATAAATGAGCTTCCAGTCGTTTCAGTTAAGCAGACAGTAAGAATAAACCTGTCCCGCTGGGAGCGTCGCCATTTGCACGTCTGACGATGGCTCACTGTGATGGGTGCTCTGCGTTTGCTATCGGCCCCACAACACGATAGATTTTGTGTTCATTTCATGCAACAAATGTTTGCGAGTTTTGTATTCAAAGGATGTGCGTGGTGTGAAACGTAGGTGGCGAGATGAGACGAAGTGTGACTGTAGCCATTTGATGCTTGGTTGCACAACAGAAAGTAGTGAGCTCAGAATACTACGCTACTGCGGCCACCATTCGCCATGGGCTCATGCAAGGTTTGGCCTCTTGGGTAAGTGTTCGTCGCGGATTGTGCTTTTTTATTTATTCGTTGTCGTTGCTATTGCGTTAATTACAGAAGGTTTGTTTTCATCGCCCCTTCACGTCTCAGAAGAGCAGAGGTAGTGCACTTTACTACTACTTTGTTTTTATTGCCTTCGGCACAATCCATGCATAGCAAACGAACTTTACTATCACATCTGTGGCAGTGCTTACAACAAATAATTTGAATTTGTCCAGGTCATTCAGGACGGATACCCAGGCAGGTGCTTCTAGATTTTTTTTTGACTCGCCTGTTATGTTATGTGACGCGTGTTTGTAATCGTTTTATTATCAGTTATTACGAAATTCCACCCTTTTGCCTTTGGGCCGTGCTGCTTAACTGGAAACTGAGAGAAATTAACGAGTTTAGACAGGCAGTTTGAGAGTAATGCTAAAAAAAGCAAAAACTACACTGATTATAGCGGCATCAACCACCACCCAATTTCACAAGGAAGCTTTTAGCATCTATCCAGTGGTCTGTTGGAAAAAAAAAGGAGGCTCTGCTTTTTTATTTTTTGTCTTTCTCTGATATTTTCTTCTTTCATTTCTTTACCTGGCCCGGCCTTTCCTGAAGTTTACCTGACCCGGAGCTAAGCACGTTATAAAAGGTAAAGGTAAAGGAAATGAGGGCTTGTTTGACAAACATATGAAAGAAGCCAACAGTCACCGAAACCAAGGTGCATAGTGGAATGTTGATATTTGTATTATCTTGTATGCTGATGAGTGGGATAATAATACTTCGATTACTGTGTCGCTTAAAGAAAATTCCTTATAAAGCAGCAGAAAAAACAACCATGCCGCAGGTGGAATCCGAACCCACGACCTTCGAATATCGCGTCCGGTGCTCTAGCAACTGAGCTACGGCTACGGCTGTCCAATCTGCTGCTCTCGTGGGTATTTATGTCTATAGCGTGATATATATATATATATATATATATATATATATATATATATATATATATATATATATATATATATATATATATATATATATATATTCAACCAAATGGGCCTGCCTTTATATCTGACCATCCTCGTACGCTTACGCTTGCACGCATCTGAGCACAACGCATCGGCTTCCTCCAACTTGACAGGTTTAGGCGTCCACAAAGAAGCGAATGGAACTCTCATATTCGTTTCACACTGACGACACTTCTACAGGAAAGCGCTGTTTGTCGCGGATATCTAATTTTAATATTCGCTATCAATATACAGACGACAGCGCATTTCGCCCGCATCGGTAATATCTCGTGTGGAGACGATTCAACAGCAACGCACTATCAATACAGTTGAGGAGCGAAATTCTTTCATCCCATTTTGTATGCGCACGAGCCAAGGACGCGAAATTGATGTTCTTCGCATAAGCCCCAGAGAAAGCTTTGTTGGAGCGCTACGGTCTGCGATTTAGGCAGCGATTTTTAGTTACATTGGGCTTAAACATCGAAAACTCACGCTAAGAATTCCTAAATAAAAAGATGTTCTCGTACTCACAACGGCTGCGAAACGCTGAAGAGGAAGAAGACACGAGAGCAGTGATGGCATACCTTCACTCAGCTGCCCAGAAAAATGGAGCCACCAACCGGCAAGGTATGCCAATGTCCTACAGTGAGCGTCCCACCGAGATTGGTTACTGTGCCGAGCTAAGCAACGATGCGTATGGGTGGAGCGAAAAATTCAGCCACCGGCCGCCTTCGAAGACGGGCTCTTACGATAACTATGGAGACTATTTTTTGAGTGAAGTGTGCGAAGCCCGACGTTCCTATGAATTCAAAGAAGGCAGCGATGACAGCATCTACCGCTCTGCACGAAAACGCAGCTCTTCGAAACGTCGCCATCGTCGGGGCAAGCGAGGGTCGGCGTCGACGAAGCGGAAGAAGGGGAGCGCTACAAAACCAAGCTCTGACCAGAAAAGTGGGAGTCGAAGACTCAAGAAGGTCGCTAGTGGCTGGACCGAGCTGTTCTCTACCATCTCCGAACAGCCCACAATGGAGGAGGCGGAACAAGAGAGGCACAGCTTCTTGAAGTGCTTAGACATCAACAACACATCGACGCTGACGCTTCTTCAGGCGCCTGAAGCTGCTGCGGCTTCATCGTCAGGCGCAATGTTTCCAGTGCCTCCCACATCTGGGGCTTGTTCGTCAAAGGAGGTGTTCGCACTCTTCCCTCTCGAACCCATGCCAGAGTGTGGCGTCCACCCCGAACCATCCATTACGACGTCAGTGAAGAACGAAATAGTTGACAGCGGCTCGGATCTGAGTTATGGTAACAGACACAGAGCAGAACAAGTGAGATCACTGGAGGCCGTTAATGGAAGAGAAGTGGTTCCAACGTGCGGTAATCTTTCTGGTGGTCCATCAGCTTTCCTTTGCAGTGAGCTGCTGCCGACGGTGTGGTTCGAACGCGAAGAACAGGCTGGCCAAGACATCTTAACAGAGTTGTCCCCGATTCCTCAATGCTTTGACTACGGTGGCACAGCGGAAGTGCCAGTGGAAACGCCACTTGTGAAGAATCCTCATGGACCTTACATCAAACTTCCCGGCAAAAAGATAGGCCGGGGACTGCCTCGACCACCGACTGCGTACAAGAAGCTCGTCGAAGTGGACAGAATGATGCACCCAGATCGTGGCTGCGCACTGGTTCTTGCCGTGGGGCTCCTGATCGCAGTGTTTATTGTGGCCAGCTCATTCCTCGCGCGGGGTCGGTTGCCTTGGGGCCTGCTCTCCCTCCGGTCGTCCGGAAAATTCGTGAACGCTGAGCGCGATGTGCACGCGGTAAATTTCAGCATGAAATCTAGTTCGCTATTGGTGGCTGCCACGCCGGCTACAGCGGTATCACTGCACGTAAACGGGGCAAATGTGTCCTTAACGACTCTCGGTAAACCATCGGTGTTAGTTATTGTGAAGGGTAGATTGGTTTCTCACTCCGCAGTGACCAAAAGTGCGAGCTTAATTGCAAGAAAGAAGCGTTTCAGGCCGCTGATGAACCATTCATCGCCGTGGACAAATCGGACTAACAGCATAGAGACTTCTGACGCCCGAACTAGAGAAACGTCTATTACCGTGCTTGTCAATAGGTCCTCACTGTTCAGAGATTACGAAACGGCTGGGACGGAGGATCCGTTACCATAGCAGAATATGGCTTCATCTAGCGAAGATCGCCTCTGTCTCCACAACTCGCCTAATAACTCACATTTAGAATAGGCATCTATGCACGGACCATTCATTAAATCAATTGAGAAAGTGAAACTGTGGCACCCGTTGTTTTATTACAGCAGTTACAACAGTGAGCGACGGTGGCACCAATTTTGGAAGCCTTATTAATTTATACGACCCGCGTAATTGCGTCAATAATTGCTTCCAAAAAGTGATGTGTCAGTGCGGACAAGATTCGAATATACTCAATATTCCTTGTTTCAAGTTCTGAAAAGATGATGCAGTATTATATCCTAAAGTGAGTAAACTGACACATGTCCATTGTGAATACTGTACTGGTTGCTTAACTCTCATTTGCTTACACAACGCAATAAATCAACGTTTCCTTTGTCATGAATGCACGTGGCTTCGATAGGAGTAAAAGGCGGTATTCTTGGTATTGTTGGTCTTGGGATTCGTTGAATGTTTATTTTCAGTAGCGAAGAACAGGTTACCAGTCTTTCCGCGCAAACTAATTTCACATTGCGAGTGATACATTGTAAATAAGCCTTTTATTATCAGTTACTGCTTTTGATACGTTTATGAGTGGCTCGCATGAATGTTGTCACAGCGGGATTTTTTCTCAAGGCGCATGCCACAACGAAGCGTTTGAAGATGATCACTTGAAAACGCACCTGCAAAGAGAACTTCACGTGATCATGAATATTTGCCAGTGTAATTAAAACATGCGAGCAGCAGTTTTCTACGCCGACCGAGGTTGATATCGCTGTACCAAAGTAATGGGCTCCGCTGATAAATTAGCCAACTTCTATTCCTTTTAAGCGCTGATGACAGTTCGATTGCTAATTTGTTTGTGTGGCGGTAGGCTCTGTAATTACGCTCAGCGAAATAGATCGGGGAATAGGATCTGGAACTGGTGAACAATGCTATAATGAGCTCCAGGTACCGTGGGACCACTTACGAGAGAGCAGAGAATTTGAGGAGGAGTTTAGATGCCGAATAAAAGCGGGATGAAAAAACGTCATGATTGTTACGTGAGAGGAGGGCACTCCCGCTTAATGCCAGGTCAATTACACGGCGGTGATGTGACCAGTTGTGATATTTGCAACGTAGACAGCTGCTCTGAAGAAGTAAAGAGACAGGGCAAGCACTCTTTTAAAGAAATAATTCAGGATTTTTTGAACAGGAGTGCTTGGTTCCCCCAGGGTTCTCTGGCACATCCGCAAGTCACCGGTTAGCCAGGCTGGTAAAAATGTGAAGACGTGAAAAATGGGAAGAGAGAAATCACGGAAGTCAAGGCACCGTAGTGTGGTCACGCAATGACAGAGGCTGAAGAATTTGTCGGATTAAGGGGGACAGAAGCCAGCAGCCACTCAAAACTTGGAAAGCAATGCGTTATCTTTTTCTTTTTTTTCTTTTGAAATGTGAGGAATAAGTTCCGTAATCATTTTCGATGGGCCACAATTCTGACATAAAGCAGAAGAAAACACAGCCACATGGCGCCGTGAGATTCATACACACGACCTCCGCATGCTGCGTGTGGTGCTTTACCGATTGAGCTAGGGTGCCGGCTGTCCAACCTTCTACTTTCGTATGTATTGCGTCGAGCTTAACCTTGAGAATGCTTACCAGCGACACCCTCTACTGTACTGGCGTATATGGAAGGATCCCGCACTCTCCGCTCGATCGCTTAACGCACGACGCTTGGGATATGACAGGACGTTCTACGTGCACCGATAAGGTGCACGTGATGTTGGGAAACACTCACCGCTGGGATGTACAAATACACTGGAAGGTAGAACGTCGAGAGCCGACGACATAACTGAATTGGCGGAGAATTTTATGCGACATGCAAAGGTCGGGAAGTTCGGATCTCAACGGGAACGTGCAGTTGCCTTTTCTAGTGGAAAAGCCGCACTTCACCAATTGAAACCGGCTCAGCGAGTTTGTGGGAAGCTTGATCCTGTGGGTGTCCTTGGCTAAGTCATAAATAAACAAAAAGATAAATAATTATTATCGCCAGGACTGAGGTTCGAACCCGCGACGGCGCGAACAGATCAACTTCACTGGCGACTGCACGAGAGTACCATGGTGTCGCTGCAACAGATCACGCCTGATGTTAAACTGCAACACACACTCGCGCTGTGCATTGCACATCGCCGTGTTCATCTACTAATACTGCTATTGAACAGATATCGCCGCCAGACCTGCCGACGACCCAGCGAAGCAAAACGATGAGCCAAAGAGGCTAAAAAGATACTTTTGCACATCTACTCGGTTTAAATACTTTGAAACCTTACCACTTCTTTCTCCTCACATTTATTGCATTCCACCTAAAATGTTTACAAAATTCACCTCCCCAAAGTTATTAACGCTGCCAGTAAAATTGAAATGTTAACTTATGCGTCTTCTGGTTCCAATGACTGCTGGATTCTTTCATGTGTACATTGTAACGAGCCATCATATCCCCACGCTTGTGTGCTCATCGGGATAACGATGTTAGAGGTGGACATCCAAGGGAAGAGGACACGAAGGCGGCCAAAGAGGAGATTAAGAAATTAAATTAAAAATGTAAATTGTGGTGTTTAACGTCCCGAAACGTGACACGAGCTGTGAGAAAAGCCGTAGTAGAAGGCTCCAGAATAATTTATACCACCTGTGGTACTTGAACGCATGTACAGTACGTGCTGTGACACCCCACAGCACAAGGCCGTTTTTGTGTACTTCACCTGCATCGAAATATAGCCGCAACGAACGAGATAGGACACGTGGTCTTTGGACCAGCAGATAAACATGAAATTCACTGAGCCACCATGGTGATTGAATAAAAAAGTGGTGGTTGTAATGGAGCAGTAGAGACAGCCCAGGACAGAACGAAGTGAAGCACACCCATCAGAAACACCGACCCGCGCCAAGAAGCTGGATAAGCTGAAGGAAAAAGAATCCTTATCGAGGCCAATACGGGAAGCCTGTCACTATAGCAGCGGTACATTAATTGCCTAAGGATGCTGTGGCCGGAAAATTCGGCAGTTTTTGTTTTGAGCTGGAATAGAACTGTCCACCTTCACTCACATCATAATGCCTTAGATGCAACAATAGCTGTGGGTGGTAATTACAAATCATGGCACCTACAGCATATTGCGAAATTGCAAGTGTTGGCACAAAGTTGAAAGATGATACTTGCCCTGAAATGTAATTGGTAAGGGGTATAGCGATATGTAATGGCGCCCGTCTCTTCAGACTGATTTGATATAGGTAGTCAAACATGAACCTATTGCTTTTGATGGTGGCGTTATTATGGTACCTTGTACTGGCCGCCAGCATGGAAATTTTGGCCATTATAGTATTCGACTCTGCTCCAGATATGGCAGCAACGCGACTAAACACAGCTGCCCTTGTTCAAGTGCCATTCTGAACATGGCCGTCCTTTTCGTCACGAAAAGATTACCGTGACCATTTCTTCGGCTCTAAAAACATAGTGTACTGAGCTATCGACCCGCGCACTAACCTCTATCTCTCCCTCTCAGAGAACAACGGAAGATGTCCAGAATGCGTTATGATGAACATGGGAAAATGCTGTCAGACGCCACGAAGGCATGCTTGAAACGCGCCCACGGGTCGAAGCTATGCGCTCAAATATACCCCTCAAAGCACGCGTGGGCGCATTTCGCAAATTACTCGTCACAAGCGCACCCTTTTTCTGCACATTAAGTGCCAGAATACTGTCTAGAGCTGGGAGTCGTATCTGTTTGGTTGTAGGACAGAGTGAACGTCGATTCAGTCTGAAATCGACGAGAACGGCTCGCACTGCACACCGCTGAAGTCCGGCGCCGAATAGCTGCACAGGAGTCTTGGAAGCCGTGACTCGGATACCGTTGGTGCGCCCATAACCGTAACCCCTCGACAGCGATTCCATAAAACAGTTACACAGAGTGTGCGGCCGCTCGACCTCCTGCGAAAAAAAAAATTGTGGCCACAGCATTACATGTAACCTTGTTCAGGCGGCTACTTAATACTTACGGGACTTGTATCACGTTATCAAGCATGCGGTGTTCGTGCTGGCTTAATGGTTTAGTTGGGTTCGTTTTTATCGGGTTTAGCGTCCCAGGGCGACTATGGCTATGCGGGATGCCGTAGTGGAGGACTGTGAATAATTTTGACCACCTGGATTTCTTTAACGTGCACAAAGGTCTCACGTACACGGGCCTTCAGAATTTCGCCTCCATTGAAATGCGACCACCATGGCCAGGATGGAACTCGCGTCTTTCAGGTCAGCATCCGAGGACCATAATTATTGAGCCAGCTTGGTGGCAGTGCAATTTTTAGATTACATGTTTTGCCCAATGATACTAAATCCTATAAAAGAAAGCTCTAATTGTCGATGGAGGAATTACGCCTCCCTCGAAATGCGACTGCCACGGCCGGCATCGAACCCGCGTCTTTCGGGTAAGCAGCCGAGCACCGTAACCACTCAGCCATTGCGGGGGCTGTCAAGTGAGGGTTCATGAAAATGTTTGAGAGTGTTTCATGTCGTTCTTTATACTGAAGGCTTGTTATGTACCTGGGAACCCTATATTCTCCCATTTTATTTCTCAACTTCATGGGTGTTACTTGAAATTTATCTTTTTGCTGCAACATTTTGTGTACGCAGTGCCGAGGATTAGCCAGCACATCTTCCATTTGGAAACATATGCGGACACATATTTACTGGAAACCATTAGTAGCCTCTGGCGTGAAAATTGCCTAAGAGTGCCTCGATGTTACAGCAGCAGTGCACACTTAGTAATTTAAAAAGAAAAGACGTGGAAATTTTTTGGTGTTGTGAAAAAATGACTCATTTCAGTTCGCCGCCTTGTTTATATTTCGCTTGCCGTATTCACGCCAGGAAGCAAGATATTGCACACCTGAGATCACAGGCTCGATTATATGTCTTCATACCACTCTCATGAATTTAGACGGAAAATGTGATTTTGCTCTTCTTAGAAAATTAAAATTATTGCAGTGCAGATGCTCTATCCAAAGTAATCATCCCCGGGAGAACCGTTGAATGAAGAGCGCTTTGAAAAGGACTCACTCAAAATATGAAGTTTATCTATTTTCGGCAAACAAAAATAACCATAATATTAGCAGAATTCCAGGAACGATGTTTTGTTTTAATATTTAAAAAAAATGAAATACGTAACCGTGACCATCCCGTGTTTGAACAGCTCTTCTTTCGCACTGCAACGTAGTCCTGAGATGAACCTTGCGAGCGGGTAAATGAATGCATTAACGTCCATGGCATACGTCAGGCAGCTTTGGAAGTACTGAGTTAATTAAAATAGATGTTCTGGTTCAGTGGCCGTTTGCCTTAACCCAGGCTCTAGTTGAGAGCTTGAGGACAAAGCAAACAGGTCGCTTACGAACAAAATATTATGAAAAGACAGCGTCAGGCGGATTCTTCTCTGGACATAAAAGCACGTGACAAGTAGGCTTTGTTTTTTGAGAACTCCTGTGTTAATCAATAAAATTGAGGGCCGCGCTGAGAAGGCTTGAGAATGTGCGAAGATGGGGGCGTGCGTTGTGGGATGGAGCTCTCCCGCTACTTCTATGCACTCGAACTGAAAACTTCATGAAGCGAAAGTATTTGAAACAAAAACTGCTTTTTTTTTAAAGAAGCATAGGAAACATGCCGCACTGAATTATTTGAAGCCGCCGCGGTGGCTTTGTGGTTATGGCGCTCGGCAGCTGACCCGAAGGACGCGGGTTCGATCCCGGCCGTGCCGCTCGAATTGTGGCGCAAGCTAAGTTCTAGAGGCCCGTGTACTGTGCGATGTCAGTGCACGATAAAGAACCCCAGGTGGTCGAAATTTCCGGAGCCCTTCACTACGGCGTCCCTCATAGCCTGAGTCGCTTTGAGACGTTAAACTCCCATAAACCATAAGCCATAAACCGGATTATTTAAAAGATAATGGTTATAAGAATAAAGTGCTTGGAGCTACTAAAGTTCCATCTAATTTACACTTCATTGCCCATGAATACGTGCAAAGCAAAACTCAGGAAGAAACTGTTTTTATTTGAATTATTTAACAATTCGTTATTAAGTGCGATTAGCTTGATGAACAGTTTTTGCCGTGACCCAAACTGTCCATATTAACGAGGATTGACTGCACATCACATTCTATGAGAAATAATGAAAATGGCGCCACCTTCGAGTGCAAAAAGAACAACCAGGAAGAGATGTGGCAACATGTTCTGGGAGGTTTTAAAACTTCGTGCCTTTCTCTCAACTACGCTAAACCCCATTCACTGCGCGCGTGGAACAAGGCTTGAGATTATGAATGAAAGTCTGAAACTGCCGCATGCCCGCCACTGAAAATCTATGGCAAGATTTCGTAGCCCTTGCCGATGATGCGCGCTGTGCACGTTAGAAACGCGCTTACAGATATCTTCTTTGAATGCCATCATTGCAGTGTGGCCAATCACAAAGCAAAACAATCTGGGTAGATTTGCTTCGTAGAGCTGATATTTTGAACGTATGGCCACGAATTGTCCAGTGAACATTAGATGAGCTCTCGTTAGAGATGCGACATTTCTGAAATTTTGACCCAATGAAAAAACATTTTTTTCCACTTTGCTTTTTATTTGCTAGCAGAAATAGCAAACAAGAAACAAAAAAAGTTCCTTGGTGTGGAATCTCATGATATTCGGCAATTTAATTTATAACATGAAGAAACCTGTAATTAGCATTACAGTCACAGTTTGAAATTCCCTCTTCACAAGCAAAAGCGACAGGACAAATAGGTGCCATTTTTATAAGCATGAGGCAGACGCGGTTTCCTCCGTGATTGTAGGCACACATTTCGAACAGTGTAAATAAAACTTTTTTAATCCTCCGGGAATAATGTTTATGTGAGCATGAAACTTCGCTGCAAAAAGGTGAAACGCGCTTGATTTGGCAGGTTCAGTTGTCAGATATCACACTAATAATTTTTCTTCTTTTCACCATGCAGATATACCGAGAAAAGGTTGATTGATAAATGACGTACTGCTCCTTACTGGTTTCGACATCACTTGCACACTGATGTGTGCGGCTTGACGTATGTCACCTTGACGTATTAGCGTGCGCAAACAAAAAACAATACTTGACTCCGTTTTACACCCTAGCATATTCTGTGGCGTAGATGTGATACTGATAGATTTTATAGTTCCTAAACAGCTGCATCACAATTCTATTCGTGCATATTGGATCAAAAATTTTTTTTGACTGCTAGCAGGTTGTGCAAAGTAGAAAAAAATCAATTGCTTTTGTTGATCTCGATATTGGATAAATATCGCATTTACTCTCGGACGATTCGGATTTATCTGATATCGGTTGAAACTCTTCTCGTGTCGACGCTTACATGCTTAATGTACTCCTGTCCCTGAGAAAATTCAGAGAGCGCTGAGTCGATCAAATGAATGCTTCGGCTTGATGGTTATGTATAGCTTAGTGGGGCATCGTGAACAAACGACGACAAATAGCGAAAATAAAGACAACAAGCAAGACTGGCGCTGGATGAACACATTGTGATGATTGTTGTTTCCTTGTTACTCTCGTCTTTTAGAAATGTCCCATTCCACTAGGTATCTTGCCGTCCATCATGTTATCATTCTTATACCTGGGGTCAAGCAGACCTCCTGAGTAGAATGCGGAATGAGTTACACATATTCATTGAAATATCCCGCTCACTTTCAGTAAAAACAGAGCGCAAAAGGTTATTGCATTGCATTTAGTAGCTTATGAAATGAGGTTATAAAGCTGGAGAACGACGTTTGGTTACTTCCTTTGATTGACCCTGCATTTTCATCAGTTACGGTATCTTATAGTATCACTTTAAAACTGTAGTAGGACTTTCTGACGGGTTAGTTGGTACATGATCCTTGAATAAATAGCCTGCACTGAAATGAAGAAGACAGAAAAAAACAAGAGACGACAGGACAGAAAGAGTAGGCTTCTATCCTGTTGTCTGTCTTGGTGCTTTCTGCATTCTTGATTTAAGTGCACGCTATTTATTCAAAGAACATACAAAACCGTTCCAAAACCCTCCATCTGGAAAGTTGATGCCTCGGCGCAGAACTCAGAACCTGTGCGCTTTGGTCACGCAATTGAAATCACATCCTTCTCATAGAAAAATGTCAACTAGATGTATTACCCAAGGTGCATCTGAGCCATTGGATCAGATCCGCCTGGCTCAGATCTCCAGCTGTAAACGCGTCATTGCAGTAAAGTCGTTTAGATGGCTCCGCGAAGCACTGTTTGACCGATAATCAAGGAAAAGTTTTACATTGGTCGGAAAATGGAAACAATGGCTAGAACCCATGAGTCACATCCATTGTCCTTCCGGTCATGAAGCTGCTTGGTGAGATGTAAAAAAAAAAATACCAGACACTTTGGCAACTTAAGTTTTGAGAGGCGAAACCCGACCATTCTGTGACAATTTTCACTAAGCCGTGACGACTTCGGGTGGATGTGACGTCACACCGTTCTCGTGGCTATATTAACGTCCACGCAATTTCGATGTAGTTTTGACATTTTTTACTATATTGAATTACCTTAGTTACTCTACAGTCATCAAACGTGCCTTCTAGGTTCATTTTTTCCTCCTCTATTTGAAGAAACTATTGGTTTTCTCCTAATTTTTTTTTGGTTCCCAAGTTAACACGTGTGACACCCTCTGTTAACGGACGGACGACAGTATGACCCATTAAAGGCTTGCGCCTTAAAATGTTAAAAGTACAAATAGCAAGCGCAAGCTGATCGCGAACAAACTCTTGATCGTACGTCTGCAGGCGCCGTGGTCGTGTCCGAGAGCAGTCGTGAATGGGGAAGTCGTCTCAGGTTGATATTTGTGCTCGGAGCTAACACAAATCATCACATGTATGATTCTTTCTGGACAGTGTCTACTTTAAGTTACATCTTGAATATTTTAAAACGATTAAATGCAGAGGTGCGTTGTAAGCAAATCCTAGCATGAAAATATAAGCTATGTGTATGAATCCATTGTTCTTATACTAACGGAGACGTTGTACAAACGGAGCATAATTCGATGTAAACATTACAACGCACTTCAGCTGCACGTTTTTTTTCATGCTAGCGGCAAAATGCTTTATTTGTAAGTAAATTAGAGAACTTGAGGCAGGCTCATTTCGTTGCTACTGCTGATGAATATAAATACTACTGTTTGGAGACAAACGTAGTATCTAGTGTCGTTGTTTTCAAGAATTTTTATGTATTTGTGTGGGCGCAAAAATAATGGAGTTGTTTTTCGAGCGGTCCCTTTGGTGTGATCGCCTGTGTCTGAGCTCAAAATGGAGCGTCAACGAAAATCCACCCGCCAAGCTGCATAGCCTGCAGATGAGATAAAGAAGACAGCATGGAAAGGGAAAGAAATGCAGAGTTCGTCCCAGTTCATGAATGTCATTATGAACGTATTCTCTGGCATGTTTATGAACGTTAGTGGAGCAAAAACCAGCGCCTCTAGTGCAACCGAAAGCATCGAGCTGGCATACTCTTTCCAAGACATAACGCCACACAGGTCATTTATCTTCGTAACGGCGGAAAAATAAAAGAACGGAAAGAAGAACTAGGAAACATAGAGGGCGTGTTGTTCGGTGTATAGCAAAAAACTGAACAGCAGAAGGCATGCATGTTTTGCGCTGTGACGTCCAGCTCATAAATAAGCGCCGTCAGAGTGACGTGGCAGCTGCTCACTTTCTGGAAGCATGACTGGGCAGTCCAGAAGAATGACGATTTGCAGAACGACAAGGTGTATGATTTTTGTTGTAGTTTTCACGAAGTGTAAATTATTTTGACCAATAACTGCTCATTAAGAGTGAGAAGAGTCATAGCAGAAGACGTTGAGGCACTCGGCATTAGACTTTGGGAGAAATAACCCAGTTTTTCTTTCATTCAGTGTGTAGATGTTCAATTTTTCTTGTATCTGAGATTCTCCAAAGTCCATCACTTGCTCGCTCTAGGGAGAAATTTTATTTCCAGGGCAATCTAAAATAAACAATAAGCGCTTAGGGGACCATTTAGGACTAAGCTCGGCGGGAATTTATGTACGAAAATTACAAGAGTGCGGATCGGTCGAGAGTTACACTTAAGGTGGTGTTCAATTTTTAAACAAATTATTGAGTTAGAAGAGCTGTTTTTTCGGCATAGCATTGTCAGTGGTGTAGCGCATCAGAATACATGTCAGTCGCACTAACTAACGGGCTGGTTAACTGATGAACAATTAACCTTTTACGTCCCACTGTTGGTCTCCACATTTAATAATAGGCGGGGATCACCATGAGCAATGTTGATATCGGTTTTGAGAATTTTGAAAACTCAGGCACCGTCGTCACTGAGGCCCAACAAATTTTGTCTACATCGCGCCAGAATACATGCACATTCGAAAACCTTGGAGGCAAAGCTACTTATCTAGTGCACGTGACTTTCCGAAATAGCCAAAATTAGTTGGGTCACAACGCCAAGGGTAACTTGGTTTTCTAAATTATAAAAAACTAATATGCGTATTACTTACGGAGGGCTACAAGCCTCTCAATAATTAAACAGGCTAAGAGTAAGGGGTAAAAATTAACTACTCAGTATAAGCTAAGCTGCTTACTAGTTAGCACGTCTTAGCTGTAATCATAATCGGTGCCTCACTGATAATGCTATGCCGAAAAAATCGCTCTCTTAACTAAAAAAAAACCAACCTTTAAAAATTGCAAGACATCTTAGGTGAGACTCCTGGTATGGGACGGTGCTATAACTGAACAATATTTTTTCGTTTCGTCGTCTTTTTAACGCTGTGTTTCTGAAAAAGCGTTAGCGACAACTCAGTTTTGATCTCTCGTTTTTTTTTATCCCTCGATAAATTATGGAACAAAACGGCAGCCAGAATCGTTTCCAGCACTTTGCGTCTCAATCACGCATAATCAGCCACGCAGAACGTTGACGTGTGAAAGGTTTTTCGGAATGATTAATATTTTCTTATAATTTTTCGCTCACATTTGACCTGATCATTTTCATGCTTTTCTCTCTCTCAGCTTTTCTTTAATCCTGTGGCTTATAGCTGCCTAAGTAAAACCTTGGAGAGTTAAGTCAGGCTAAAAAAATTACTGGAGGTGCTCCTTCTACGTCAAAATTTTTTTCAGCGTTTCATCGTGGTACTTTATGTTCACTTCGCACTTCATTGTAACTTCTCAACTCCCAAGAAAGTTGCTGTCAAGATTAATGCCTCTTCTAATGCTCTTTTTGCTCTTTGCTCTTAATAATCGCGTTCGCCTGAGACATGGAAGGATGGAAGTTTATCGGCCGTTATTAATCAGCCTTCACGCTCCACTGCAGCAAGCCGATAAAAAGGCACATCAGTCAGCATTGTCATGTGCCTCAAGAGCACGAGTTCGTTTCTGTCGCTGCATCGAGACCTTTCTTCTTTTCACTTGCTAGTTAAAGAGTGGTAATGAAAGGTCAGTGAACCTGCCCTGGACGGGGAAAAAATAAACGAACGTAATGCGTGATCAACAAAGTGCTCTGTACGGAACTCAGGGACGTCACGAGGACGAATAGAAAGTAGGATACGTGCCAACGGTTAGTCTGAAAATTCTGCGTCGAAACAGGACTTCATGTAACGAGAGTCGGACAAGCAAGTCTATTCATTTCTATTTTTGTACTGAGTAGGATGCAGCTACATTTCTCCCGTGGCCGCTATTCGAACGGGCGCTCGCGAGAGATGGTGGTTGCGCAACCCTCTTGTGTGTTGTACACTGAGTGTTCAGTACTCCGCGAGAAGAGAAGATTTTCGCGTGAGCACGAATGCACAGCCCACTCAGTTCTGTCAGTATGTGAACTTTCTGTGCTGCCTCCGTTTTATGGCTAACAATGCTGCGATGTCATACTTAAAAAGAAACAATAGCGCGGGAAAGAAGACAGGACAAACGAGAAGACACGGAAGGGCAACAAAAAAATCTGCCATTCACACTGGTCTTTGGTTCGTCAGCCTTAGTTCTCAAAGATGTGCCCAGTCTACTTTCATAATGCCAAACGCCTCCAGTTTACCGCCTCCCGTTCGGTTTGTCGTGTGAGTGAACGTGTCAGAGCATGAACGGGAAACTTGGGGAAGTCTGTCTCGCAACCAATTCCAAAAGTTCGTAACTTGCTAGTCCTTGCCAAAGTCAGGCGAGTGGTCTAGGCCAACCACCTGCATTTAGCGCCTAACATGTCACGTATGTAAACTGGATCGATCAGATGGGCGAAACAGTTCGCAGCATCGCGGATATTGGTAGAAGTTGAGAGTTATTTCAGCCTCCAGAGTTAATGGTTTTTTGCGATACATGTATGCAGTAAAAGCAAAAATAGAACAGAGTAGATCAAGAGCTTCAAAATAACGACAATAGCCAGTACAAGTTGAGAATGGCGAGACTGTGTCTGAATAATCACCTAATATAGGCTCCAGGCGAGAGCCGGGAATGAAACATGACAAAGCAATTGAAGGATAAGTCCGAAGCAACAAGTTAAAATCTCTTGTTCTTTCTCGGTTCATGCATACTACTGACAAAACAAGCAGTTTATTTCGACTTGAAGTAAAAAAGACGAAGAACAGCAAGAATAAGTATAATGCGGGACTTAAAGAGACGGCACACCGATGACAGGAAAAAAGCAAAAAAACAAAAGGCACCAGAAATCCCAGTCGTCTTCGGGCATTTGAAAAGTACCGCATAGAAAATGGCTCATCGCTGGCGGAAAAGCAAACACAGGGGCACTTCTGGATCATGACCTTCAGACCAGTTCTTTTTTAAACTTCTGTAATGGGTTCGCTGCGTCTCAATTGTGCATTAATTTCTCCGAAATTGTTTTCATGTCATTTTTGAGGCGCACAGATACCTCTGTCTTAAATTTACATACGATGTGGCAGAGTATAACCAAGCCGATCTGTTTTCTGACCAAGATTTCCAAAAGTTCGGACATCGGCGCCGCAAGTTGCGTGTTGCTCCAGTCGATACCAAGTTATTTACATAAACAAAACCTTAATGTACCTTAACCTACAAAACGGCTGCGTAGTTTGCACACTTAATAATGTAGATTGGGGAGGCCAGGGTTCCAGACATAAGATATAGAGTATAATTTATGCGTAGAGTTCTAAAACTCAATTTTGTGTTCTAATATTTGTTTGGAATACACATGAGATCAAGGATGGAAACAGAGTGCAGTCGTCTTAAAAAAATTAAGGCTTACCGTTTTATATTTCCCCGAGATGACTGCGATTTTTTGCATTTTCCTCTGTAAGGTTGGGCTCACTCCCCTTTCCCAACGCCGTGGCGTCGCATCTTTAAAACTCTTGCACGTGTGAGTTAGCTATTCGCAATTTAAGTCACTTGCAACTACTTAAAATCTTGTAAACCCTAAAATTAACAGGCAAAAATGAACTAAACATTTCACCTCTCAGTCCTCGTACTTGCTTGCGAAATCAGTTCTCCGCAGAACACTGTAATGGTTGGACGCTCTCTTCCTGGCCTTACTCGTGCTGTGCCTTTGAAACAATGTTGATGTTTGGCAATTCGTAGGCGACATGAGTTTCCTCTGCGTTTCCTTGTACTTCCATCCTATCTCATACGCTTCTGATTGTTATTTGTTGATGTGTTTTAAGTCCTTCTGGTATTGCCTCTTGGGAGGCTGCAGTACGTAAAAATAAACAC